>NW_010249463.1:59803-112920 GCF_000690775.1 Eurypyga helias
CTTTTTTTAGTTCCACAGCTTTTTTCATCATTCCTGAGGGTTATAATTATTTTCTTTTTCTATTTAATGAAAGTCTAAGACTAATGAAACTAAAAATTTCAGATTCTTCGAGTCTAAAATTCGAATTACTCCTAATTAAAGTTAAAAGTATTATAAATAATTATATTATACTAATTTTCTTCATGCAATTTTAAGACAACAGTAAAAAATATGAGCATATAACTCCAGGATAGATGAAAAGATCAAATTGTTGGTGTTAGTACTCAGGTTTTAGTCATGATATAAGAGCAAGAGGAAACTGAATAGAGTTGAAAGATAGAAAATGTAAAGCTCATTAAGAAACACTTACTTCTTAATAAAATTCTTACTAAGCTTCTAAAACTCATTGCTACAAGATATCTCTGACACCAGAAGTGGTCATCAAAACAGTTAATACAGAAATCTCATGTCTGATTTCACAGAAAAGTAAGAATTAGTGTGCTTTAAGAGCTTCCCGTGCTCTCTGACGAATTCTTTCAGTTCTGATCAGAGAACTTCTCACTCATATACCTTGGCCTCTATATTACTATATGAAATGATGAAATAAAGTATTACAAGGACAGGTTTTGTGGTTTGTTTTTAGTGGCTCAGACACACATCACTAATTTTTCTGGCGTGGATGAAAAAGCCTAAAATTAAGAACTTGAATTATCACTAATCACCTTCCATTTCCTTATGCAGATATGTCAGGTTGGATGGGGCTCTGAGCAACCTGACCTAGTTGAAGATGTCCCTGCTCATTGTAAGGGGGTTGAACTATATGACTTCTAAAGGTCTTTTCCAAACAGTTCTATGATTCTGTGGTTCTTTTCTTTGATTCTAAAAGACTGAGAACATGAGTCTGTGAATGTAACCTGTATTTCAATGCAATTGTGCTTTCCACCCCAGTTATTACAGAATAAACACCTAAGTTACAGCACCCATTTTAAGACCAATCTAGGATATACTTTTCTTTGTAAGTTAAAAAAAAAGACAAATATAAAGTTCAACCTAGATCTTTTCCTCAATTTTGCTGCCCACAGAGATAAGTCTCATTGTTTCCAATCCAAGATCCTGCTTCCCTTTTTGCACTTCTTTTTGCTTTAATTTAACTGAATAATTTAGAAATACCTTGAGAGCATCTTTGTGCAGAGTTGAAGACTCCTGTCAAAAGATTTCTCTGATGACACTCCATACTTTCCTACTCAAGCCTGTAATGTCTGCTTCCCACTTACAGGTTATTTTCAAATATATTAAAACATTGACTTCTGCCAGCTACACCAAGAAGAAACAGTACATACATGGAACATGAACAAAGAGGACGTTAGAGCTACAGCTCAAACCCATAAAATATCTCGAGGAAGGAAGTTGTGGGGAAAGTACAGCCATTAGGTTTTCTGAAAACTGCAGAGTGATGTGACCTTCACCAGGGAAGATTCCCAAATTACATCAACAGCAGGAGGAAACAAGACTGTAAATGGTGTATTTGAAACAGATTTGTATGGGAACGAAGCTCTGAATTCCCTTCTTTAGGGAAGAAAGATGAGATTGACCATGTTTTCTGTATTTTGTCTAAGGCTGGTTTCATTTTTTTTTTTCAGTTTCTGTATTTTTCCATTTTCAGATTCTAACAAAAGATAGGAGGCTGTCAAACAAACAAGCAAACAATACACTTTTTCTATCATTCCTTCTTAAAATTCCTGTTATTAGAATTGTAAATCCCTGAGGTCCATTCACTCAGAAGGAGGGATCAGCAGGTGTTTTGTATATGAAATCTGCAAAGCTTTTGTTTTTTCAAATGAGGAAAAAAAAAAGTAATTTAGAGTAGATCATGGAGTTAACCAGCAACAGATGAAAAATAGTCCAATCAATCCTCCAACACTGCAGTTCTTTATTCTGTGACTGAATAATCAGATCCTTCAAACTCCGCACTAGAGTTTACTCTGCAATTTGCACTGGAGTGCAAACTCCAGGACCTTGACCACCCTCATTTCCTTAAGTTTGTTAGCATGGCTGTAACATTATAATGATAACATCAGAATAAATTCTGAAGTCACACATGTGACTTCATGTGAATTAATTTATGAATCAGATTTGGGAGGCAGCTCGCATGTGTATTCCTCACTTGCATTACAATAAGCAATATCTCCCTCAGATCTGAGGCCTTTCCACTTTGCCCTTTCTTCTTGTTGATTGTAAGAAACGGGCCAGTCCCATCTGTAAAACTTGGTATCTATCATTTCTGCTTCCTGACACATATTTATGTATGTTTATATGTGTTTTAACAACACATGTTTATATCCAATACACCCAATGGTCCTGGATTTACTGTAGCTTTCCATTCATGTGCATTTATTGATTTCGTTAACATTACTCCCAGTTAAACTTTGAGTTACTGGGAGGAGAGTCATGCTTACAGTTTTTATGATGAGTTGAGATATTTTCAACTAGATGTGAGGCAAAACACTGCTGTCAGCAATTTGACATAATTTATGCCAGATATTATTATTTTTCTTTATTTTCCATCAGTTGCAAATATACATGACTTACTGGAGGTGCTGGGTATTCTGGAGAAAAAGCCCTCAAATTCCATTGAGTAACAAACTATTTTAAGTGGCTGTATATTTGAGTAGCTCATAAATAAGCCTGTTTTCAACATTGGATTTACTGTATTTTTAATTTTCCAACAGACTGGCCATAGTTTTAAAGGTTTCATATGAAGCTAACCGGTCTACTTAAAGGGCACACTGCACTTAACTATTCAAAAGTCACTTGATCCCATGTATGCACTTTGACAGCAATGGGGTAGTCATTTTCCAGGCCAGTAAAATCTGTTACTCACTGGAACACAAACAGATTGTGAGAGGGAACGTTCATACTGATGGCTGGCGGCCTCAAAAAGGAAAAAGGGAAATATGGCCCTTTCCTGAATTAAGTTGTATTGACTCTATCTGTTCCAAGCATTTGACTCAACTTCTTTCTTCTCATGATACTCATGACTATAATAGCATAACAGATTTATGTCATGAAGACACTGACCTTTGTCAGAGGGAACATTTTGACAGGAAAAGATGTGATATGCTTCTACGCTCTGTAATTTTGACAATGACTGACAGTGCGGCTGCATGTCGACATGGCAAAACTTATGCTTATGTTTTTACATTGTCATCCTTTGATTAACTCCCATTTTTTAGTGTCTTTGGTCACATAAACCTTAGAAAAGGTTTACGAAATTGCTAGATGGAGACAATTCATACTGCTGGGAAGCCTTGATTCACCCCACACCGTAGATGTAACTCGTGCTCTATGGTTTTAGATAAGGTCACAGGTAAATTTAGTGAACACTGATGATTCTTCTGTTCTTTCACTCCAGGGTGAGGTTACTCTCATCTTAAGAAAGTTTATATTGCCTGCTTTGTTGATGAATGATATATGTTGATGAAGAACATTAGATTCTGCTCATTCTTCCATTGAAGAGCTTGCTTTGATGGAATATGAGACAATTTCAATTTTGAGAAAAGAATTCTTACTTCATGGAGTTTGAATACTCAGGATATAATCAATACATGGATGAAATAATTTTTCTTTGTCTTCAGGATTAGTGGATAAAGACACTTCATCTCCACAGTAGCAAAGAGTCCCATCCATAAGAAAAAGCTATATATGCAGGTAGTTAGACAAGGTGAAAAGGAAAGAGACACAGAAAAATCCATTTGTCCAAAGGCGGGATGCAAATGTTCTGTATCATTTTTGGAGTTAGAAATATCTTCCAATTTGCAGTTCACTAGTGAAACTGAACTGCTTAAACTGCCTGGTTTTCCAGTCTGGGTAGTGACCTTTTATCGTGGGGGATAGCAGTATAGCAATGTGGTATGGGATGAACTGTTCATGTCTTTTTTTCAGTCTAGCATGAAGATTATCTTCAGTTCTACACAGTGCAAACAAAATTGACAGCATCAGCCCTGGAGGATCTTTTCTTGCAAACTCTTACACATGAGTAATTTCTGTTCCCAGTGAAATCACTGGTGAAATTCCCAGTAACTCCAGCAGAGCAGGATCAAGACCAGAAGTATTAACATTGACTTATGTCTCTCAGAGAACAAACAAAACAGGAATACAATCAAAGCAATGAAAACTTGATTTCTGAATTTTACCTTTCATGATTTGGGTATAAAATTGCCTAGATATAGTATCACTTTTCATTCAACTCTATGAGTGACATATAATGAGGTTTCATTGTTCACTATGGCACTTTGACAAATGTTGTATTACTATTGCTCTTAAGAGTGACTATAGAAAACATCCCCAGTCCGGAATCATAGTGTGAGTATAGTAAGAATCCAAATGAATTATGCATGAAATATGAGAAAGGAAGCTAATTTACCTAATTTACAAAATGGGTCAAAATCATGACAATTTTGTTGGTGACAAGTGAAGTAATTTTTCTCAAATATTAACCAACTGTGTCCCTTTTGCTAGATTGATTTGCAGAGCAGAAAACGTCATTTTCCAGGCAGATGGGGAATTTCCCAAGCAGAGGGGAATTCAGCTTCCACATGCCAGATATAATGAGAACCAATAAATTAGGCAAAACTCTGGTTTACCTAAGCTGAAATATTGATGGCCAAGCCCACGAGAATGCTAATGTCTACATTCATCATTTTTTTTAAGTCTTGAAATTTAGAGCATGATAGCAGATGTTTTGATAGATCTATATATCATAGATAGAGTAACATTAGAAAAGGTACCAACCACAGAATACAAATATAATACAACTGAATAATTTCAGTTTCTTCCACACAAATTTCACTTTTATCAGCTAAAATGAGCTGGAATGTAAAGCAGAACTAAGAATAACTAAGAACTATGATTTGAAGTGCTGATAGGGAATTAGATCTTTTCACTTTTATGTTACCAGTGACTATAAGCTGGTATGCAAGCTACGTGACATGATCTCGTAGTCTCCCTCCAGTTCCCAGATTGTGACACCATATGGCTCCGTCATATGTCAGTGCAATCTAGGCACAAGGACTGTATCAAACCTTTCAAGACAGAAAGGTACCATATGACTGGAAAACAGCAAGTTTAAGAGCTTAATTTAAGAGAACACAAGTGATCAACAGAACTAAAGGCCATTAAGACCAACTTCTGAAGAATGTGTTTTGAAGCGAAGAATAACTAAAGGTATGAAAAACTGAAAAATAGCTTAAAATACAAAACTCACTTACCACCAGAACATTATATGACAATAACCTGGTAATTTAGACAAATGAAATGGTCTGTGAGAAGATGAAAGACCATGTCAAGGACTTGTCAACATATGCAGAGGAAATCAAACAGGAGTTTTTTCTAGAACTTTGTGCACAACCACACAATCATTGGTAGGATAGGGTGTAAAACCAGAATGTGGTGATGGAGTGTGGTGGTGGATGGATACACATACGCAACACATAAGGATAGAGAACATGTACATGGATAACACATACGGAGTTCTGCAAAGGAACAGGACATAAGGTCTGTAGCAACCTTATGGGTCAGGATCTGAGGGGAGATCGTGAGAAAAAAGGAAGTTGTGTCAGGCCTCTGCTAGAGACTGCCTGATAAAAAGAGACAATGAGTGAAGCCTCCTTGAAATCTCCTGATCGCTAGTCTTGGTTCTCATGGAAGGCATTAACCTTCTTTGCTAGGACGGTCACACAGCAGACACAAAAATCCTGAAAATTTCCAGATTGTTTTGACACAGCTGCCAGTGGGTTGAATGGAGTAGCTTTTATTGCACACAGCTGCCTGTGGCATGGGAAATAAATGGGATCTGGATCAGTTACAGTAACAGTATTGCTACACATAATAACACTGTTCAGGGATGTGATAGTTGGCTGCAGTGACCTTGAGGCTGTAAGATTTAAAATCCTGAGGAAACCAAAGAAGTTCAGCAGCAAAATAAAGGCATCCAGGACTGTAGGAGAAAAAAATTACTGTTTTTCAGAACAGTGTTAGGCAAGATCCCATAGGAAATTGCCCCAAACGGCAAAGAGGCTCAGGTATCCTGACTGATCTCATGAAGTTCAACAAGCACCCAAGTTCAGCAAATACCTCATCCACATGTCTCTCAAATATGTCCACGGATGGTGACTTAACCAATTGCCTGGGCAGCCCATACCAATGCCTGATAACCCTCTGTGTCTAACAATGGAGTTTGGGAAGTGATGGAAAGCATAACAGAGGACAATATTATCAGGAGTTACTGTAGCAAACTGGACATATGTAAAGACATGGAAACAGCTGAGATGTGTCCAAGTATATTGCAGGAGCTGATGTCTTTTTGATACTGCTTTCTGTGTTTATGAAAGATCATGCTGATTGCTGGAGGGACCAAGTGACTGGAAAAAGGCAATGTTACACTCAGTCAGAAACCATAAAGAGAAGGTTTCAGGGAATTAAAGGTCCAATAAAGAGCAGAACAAAGTCTTGGGACTGGAATTCTAAGCAGCAGCATCTCTGCAGGAAAGGATGTAGTGCCCTGATGGGCAGTAAGTTGAACACCAACAATTATCTGCATCATGCCTTTGCTGCCATAATGGCAAAGCACTTTTGGGGTTGCATCCACAGCAGTGTAGCCAGTCAGCAAACCCAAGTGATTATTTCCTCCATCTCAGCTACCACGAGACCATATCCATAACTATGACTAGTTTTGGGTTCCACAGTATGAGAGTGATAAACTGAGCAAAGTGCAGTAGAACCCACCAGACTGGTGGTTGAAGCACATAGCAAACAGGAAGAATTGAGAGAGCTGGAATTGTTTAGCTGGGGAAAGTAAAAGCTGTCTTCGGCTACAAAAAATGTGTGAGAGAGAACATAGACAGGCTCATCTCTGAGGTTCACAGTGAAAATACAAGAGGCAACAAGAGAAATTCAGTTTGGATATTAGGACAATAGCTTTTGTGATTAAACACTGGAGCAGGTTGCTCACCTCATCCCTGGAAAGGATCCTTGTGTATCCATGAGAAACCTGGTCTAACTTTGAAGCTGATCCTACAGAGGATGTACAGAAGGTTGGACTAAGTAGTATCAGAGAGCTTTTCCAACCTTAATTACTCTGTGATGCTTTGAATTTTACTATATAAGAAAGAACTGATGAGTGGGTAGTGAACCATAGCATCCTGGCAAAAATTCTGTCCCAGCAGAAGGAGGCTACAAACATAATCTTCTTTAAAAATTCCCATTGAAGTTTACGTAGAACAGTACCTGGAAGCTGTGCAGTGGCTTATTGCTTTCTGAGATCTAAAAAGACAGTTTCATCTGGATCATCATTCCGAAACACCATTCTAAAACCTTCAGTCAATTTTAACATGGAAAATTCATCTCTATCTAAAAGATCCCCCAAAAAACCCAACCCCAAACCCCCCCAAACCAAACCAAAACCAACAGAGAACAAAAAAACAGAAAATGTTGAGAAAGTAATTTACAAGTAGGATTGAACATGGTGTAATATGACAGGATGCATTGATTCTAAGTTATCATTCATTAAATTATTTTGATTCAAATCTTTGGCTTCTGGTACAGCTTCTTTGCACTGATCTGTTATCTTCCTTCTGAGCCATTAAAACTCCTGGGAATTCTCCTTCTGTAGTGAAAATCCTAGCTGGCAGAGGAAGCAAGAAGAGTTGGTTTTGCTCCAGGGTCCTGAAAAGAAGGCCATTTCCAGGGCAGGGGCGGTAAGATAAAATAGCTCATTATAAAGGATGCTGGTTTTGACAGTAAGGAAGATGACTATCACCTCTTTATACAAGTACCTAAATATGTTGAGTAATGAGACTACTGAAAAGAGATATGCATTCCACATATTTTGGGGTAAAAGTTTCAGCTTTTTTTTATACAACAACAACAAGAGGAAACCTGAAAATCATATATTGTTGGAAGCCTTTAAATTTATTAAAATAAATTAATATTATAAAATAATGCTAGAGGAGAAAAAATACCTGCTTTACTTATTTTAAGAACTATTTCTTCTGCAAGAGTTACATTGTTTTCCACAGCAATAATTAAATTTGATGCTGGATTTTGATTTTTCTTATAAATACATAAATCCAAAGTAGTGCAATTATTAAAGTATTTGTTATGAATATTTACATGGTATTCTGAGAGCAGAATTGGGTTCTACATTTTCAGTCTTCAATCATTTTTTTAAGGCAAGAAGTAACTGAATGTAGCACAGAAAGGAACAATATGGCCATAATTTTAAAACACACTACCCTTGAAACTACAGCTTTCTAACCATTTAGGATCACATTTCATAAAACACATGAAAGAACTTATTTGCTAAGACTAATGAGAAAAACATCAAAATTGTATAAGCCATACATTTGTATTTTCCTAGGACACATTGCTGAATTCTAGACAAACCTCTCCTACTAATAAATTTTATTTATGAATAATGCCAGGCTATAAAACACTATACAAACTATATAAAATTCTTTCTCTGCCATTCACAGTCAGTGGAGCTCTGGATTACAGATGAAATTCCAGAAAGGAAGATTTATGCAATGTGCACAGAGTGCATTAATCCACTGCACTACAAAGTCCATTAATTTTGAATATTGCTATCAATTGCACTACATGACATGCTGATAACTGCATTATTACCTTTATAAAAATGCCTTTCCTGATGATGAGGGCCTCATTTTTACTCTCTGGATAATTTGTGCAGTTTTGTACATGCACATGGGGAGGCAGAAATCGCAAATACATATATATATATGTTAAATAATTTCATTAATGTTTATTGATCTTTAGTATCATAATATCAGGATGTTCATTTATTCATATTAAAGACCAATCAACTTTTTATTATTTAATTTTTATTGTTAAATATTATAAATAGAATTATCTATAAATGGAAACTAATTAAATTGAAGACCAAGAATAGGAAGTAAACCCACCTATTCCATCTCATTTTTGTGGATTTAAAAGGATCAGACTAAGGATCTAAGGAGAAATGCTGGTGCGACTGAATGATTCAATTTTATGGAGCCAAGGTATGTTTTTCAGTTTTAAGAGAGAGACTCAGATTGTCTAGAATCAGATGCTTACAGTGTTTACCTTAAATGAGGAGGGGAGAGCTATATGCTTCTTAACAAAATCAAGACATTTTAGTTTGTAAAACAACTAACTGAACATGCTCAGAGGGATCTCAACAGGCTGGTGAGTTGGGCTGACAGAAACCCAGGAAGTTAAATATAATTAAATTATTTTTTAATTGCAAGATAATCAAATACTGAAACAGATTTTCCAGAAAGGCTGTGCAGTCTCTAACACTTGATGTGTTTAAGACTCGACTGGAGACAGTCCTGGGCAATTTGATCTAATTAGACCTGCTTTGAGGAGGTGGTTGGATTTACAAGCCACCTAGAATTCCCTTCCAACCTAAATTATTCTCTGATTCTGTGACTTTAAGAAGAGATCTTATTGACATCTTCAGCTAGCAAATGGATACTTACAGAATGTCACTTGGATGTGAAAACTGATAGGATAAGACACCAGCTAGAACACTAGAAATTCCAGATAAATATAAGAAAAAACTTCTTCATCATGATGATAGTCAAGTACTGTGAAAGAGGACAAGAGGAATGGTGAAATTTCCAGGCTTAGAGATATTGAGATCATGGCTGGAAAAGATCTGGAGAAACCTGATCAAATTCTGAGGTTAACCTTGATTTTTATGGGAGCCTGGACTCCACCAACTCCAAGGTAATTTTCAGCTAAAATCATTGTATGATTCTGACTATATCAAATTCCCTTACATTTTCTTTCCTTTTTAAAGGCTTGTATGAAAAGTTGTCTCCAGGAGTTCTGCAATTATTTTTTGATAGAAATATCAACATCTGGTTGTAAAAACATCCCAGAGCAACATTTCTCTTTTCCCCATATACCACACATTCTGCTTATTATTTTACAGCGATTTCTGGTTCAAGTTTGTATCTGCAAAGATATAAATCCCTCTGAAAGTGTGGCTATATATATGCTCAAATCCACAAAATGCGTAAGCAGTATTTAACCATAGATTTCTGTTCCACTTGTAAATGAGACATAATCTGTAGAGCTGGAAATAATCAATGATTATATGACCTAATCTAATTCTTGCTTTGTTTCTTCTTGGATTATCTCCAAGATATGTTTATAACATGCTAACTGGAAAAAAAAAAATATCCCACTTTTTTATTATAGAAACTCATTAAGACATTAGTCTGCCTATGGGTGGTCAAACACTTTGAACAGAATGTATTTGTAGGAGAGAAATGTGGCTGTCATATGTTTTAAACTACGGCTTGCTTTCCCTGCATCCTTTTGATAAGTTTTCAGAAGGCAAAATTCTCAAAAAAATATTTTTTTTCACATGCAAAACTGCATACTAACAGAGACTGTTTTGCCATCTTGAAAATGGGATAACATTTCTGTTTAATAATGGGCTTTTTTTTTTTTTTTTTTTTTAATATGTTACAATCTGGTTTTGCCGGACTTAAATCTCCTATGACATACTGCAGCCAAGGAACCTTCCTCTTCCCAGGCATGAAATGAGGCAGTTCTGTACAATGGCTTAAGTAGTTTAGCCAGGGGACTAGATAATGTTTTTAATTTTTTAAAAATATATATTTAACAATTATAATTTTATTTATTTTGAAATATTTCTTCACATATACAATGGGAGCAGCATTTATTTGTTGCATATAACTCATATATTCAAGGCCACTTCTATGAAAGACAGTTGTAGAATTAAGGCATGTATTTAAGATATCTTTTGATTGTTCCTCTAACCTGCACAAAATAATAATAAAACAAAAACCTCTTTCCAGTCAAAAAATGGTCCCAATTAAAAATGTAAGAATGGATGTGTAGTTTGTATAATAATAAAAAAAAAATCTTGCCTTAATCAAATTATCAACTGAATTCTGCTTTTGTAGACAGAGTGTTTGTTATGTATGGTGCTGAAAGAGCTACATAAAAGTCATGTGCTGTAAATCTGATGTCAAGCAGCACTGACATATTTAGTCTGATGAGGGAGAGGAAAACAAACTACTGGCAAAATATCAGAACAGATGGCCTTTTTGCCTCCCACATGTCAAGCTTCTTGTATACCAACTGTCATGGTGCCATTTGTCTTTGTTATTAGGACCCTAGGTTAAGTAAGCATCAGGTTAAGAAAAGGGATTTTTCTAGGTGAAATAATTCCCCAAAGCTGAGATGACATCCTTGGGGCCATTTAGATATTTGTTATCCATCTTGTAGGTTACCACTTCCAAACCATTTACAGCAGCTGCTGGGGCCAGAAGTCCCATCACACCCTTCATTCTCTGAACACAAATAGCTGATATCTAAATATTTCATTTGCCTGTAATTGTAGGCTATATTTTTCCTTGATACATCCTAAATAGCATTTTTATTTGTGTATGAGCTAAAGAAATCTCACAAAACTGTTTTCACAAAGACGTTTGAACATTCAGAGTGATTTATAAGCTCATTTTTACTTCTGCAAGCAATCTCACTGAAATTAATTCAATAAGCATTAGGTAAATACAGAGGGGTTAGTGAGACTGGAGCTTTAGTGGTTAACCTGGGTGTGTTAAAAATCTTATACTGGGTCATGAGGGGATAAAGAGGAGAATGGAACAGAAAATTAAAGATTTTTTTCCTTCTGTTTAAATATAACATTTCTTTTTTGATTGTGTTTGTCTTTTCAGCTTTGATGGTCTCAACTGCAGGCTTTCTGATGGATTGAGCTCTGGTACAGTGAAATAAAGGCAGGGTAAGAAAAGTTGAATTCTTTTAGTGTAAATATAAAAACACCCTGGGAATGGGTAGCACTCCCCATTCTCTGTCTCTCAACATTCTGTGCACACTGGGTTCAAATATCCAAAAATACTCCCTGCCTGAGCTTTGATTTTTAAAGTATCTTTACTGTCACAGTTCTGATACTGCATCTGCAGTCAGAGGAACTATTGCCTTCTCGTAGCTACACAAAATGACTTGCAGACCTCATATGTGGTCCATTCCCTCATCCCCTTCCAGGACAGACATACAAACATTCCTTTTAAATTCTTTATTTTTTAACACTTATCTTGAGCTTTCCTCTTCCTTATTATTTTTATTGACTTCTATAGAGTGAATGGATAAAATTTAAACCTAAATCACCTCTGAGCTTAGCCTGCTCTTATTATGTACCTGCAAAATACTTTTGTCCCCTGAGTCATCAGATTTTTTCAAACTCCAAAATAAGAGAAATTCAAAATATGTGACATACATATCTAAATTTCTGAGCAGATACTTAACCAGTCTAATCAGGAATTTTATTACTTTGGACATCTTATATCTTTGATTGTGTTTACACAAGAGGAAAAGCATCATGGCAATTTTTAATCTTGCTCACAATTTCCTGTCACTTTTGAAAAGTGTGATCACTCTTGGCTCAAATATTTCCAGACAACCCTAAAAAATCCACCAGCCCCTGATTGTTTTTTTAAGGTGTTGGGGGATGACTACCTGTGCTAAGGCGACATCTTTAATTGCAATGTAGACATACCCTTGCTGTGTTACGAACAGTACACATGAGTACAGAATAATGCTTTTCAAAATGTTCAGCAGATGTGAAGGGAGAGATTCAGTAGGAGAGAAGAAATCAACTACAGATGAATTTTCTCACATTTACTCTTCCAATTTTTTCCCCCATACCACTGGGATGGAGTGAGTGAGTGGCTGTGTGGTGATGAGATGAGATTGAACCACATTTCCCTGTTAAATTTGCTTCCCATTTTCTGTAGTTGCACACCTTTTCCTAATGCCACTAAAACTTTCCTCATGCCACTACGAACTCTATTTTCTTTACTGCTGGGTACAATCTCCAGTGCATGGAGGACGGATCTCTAAATGCAGCTTCCGAATTCTATAATAATATAAATCAATATCACAGTGAGCATGTTGTTAATTACGCAAATACTTCAACAATGCTAGCTTAGTTTGAACAAGTATTGGAGTTTCATCTATGAACTCAGTGAATTAATGACACTTTTCATTTTTAATGTAGATTGGTCATAAATTACACAGTCAGCAAAATTAGCATAGAAAACCTGCTTTTGGTCAGTGCAACCCTGTGACATTAGGTGAGAAAGAATTCTGCAATTAAATCATGCATGGAGAATATTATGGATTTACATTACAGGATAATTGGGATCAAAAAACTTCTGGTAAAGAAGAAGCCTTTACAGCCAATATGTGCAATGTGAATGAAACATATTGCTAGTGACAATGGTGACAACATTATCCAAATCCCATATAGATTTCCATTCTTGTGAGTGCTCCAGGGATGCATTTAGAGTTAATCAAGAGTTGCACACAGATGAAACTGGAAATACTGCTCACTGCTTTTTCCTTCCACATGTAGGCTCACAGTTACTTCCCCTTGTTTTATATTGTGCCTTATGTAGGATGACATAATTGAGCATACTTACAATTTAAAGTGCTAGAAATGGACAACTTTGCCAGAGATTGTTGCTTTGTCATAATAAAGGTCTCATCTTTCATTGCAAAAGTTTCAAATTGTCCCTCAAGAACTGAGGTTCCCTCAATGTCTTTAAATTGAAGGAGAGTAGATTTAGATTAGATATATGGAAAAAAATTCTTCATGGGGAGGATGATGAGGCACCAGAAGATGGTGCCCAGAGAAGCTGTGGATGCCCCATCTCTGGAAGTGTTCCAGGTCAGGCTGGATGAGGCTTTCAGAAACCTGGTCCAGTGGAAGGTGTCCCTGCCTGTGGCAGGGAGTTGGAACTAGATGATCTTTTAGGTCTCTTTCAACCCAAACCATTCTATGACTCGATTCTAAAATGTACAGGTTATGGCTAACATTATTCTCCTCAAAGAATATTACTTTTGCATCACTGTCCCTCAACCTCCAGCTTTGCTTTTCAATAGTCTCCATTGTATTGTGAGTGGTTTTGCCCAAGAAAAATTAAACCAGGAGGACACATCTCTTGTTCCCAGTTGGATTTTTTTTTTTTTTTGAGACCTTTTCTACTGTGTTTTAGGTAACATCAGTTCAAAAGTCCATTCCACAGTTCATTGCATTCATTAAGTCTTTTACTACAAAGAATACTAAAATATGGTACAAGAAGATATTAAAATGTGACCCGGACACTAATGGCAATTTCAGTAACTGTTCTACTTTCATTAGCATTGAGTTTTTAACATCAGTGTCATTCTCATATTCCATTTGGATATTTGCTTTCTTCTACAAAAATGAAATCTGCAGGTTTTTTTCTCCTTCCTTTGCACTTGAGCTGTATCATAGATGTGATGTGACCTCTTTGTCTTGTTTAAAGTAAATTGAATGCTTTCTGTCCCTTGAAGAGAACAATGGGGAAAAAAAAAGGAGCTATGTTTGGATCATCGCTGAAGGGGCTTCCTTCACATATTTTTACTAATAATACACATCAATTTTAATATCAAGTTTCTTTTCATTTATAGCAGTACGAACTTTAAGTAATGCCAATGACTTCAGTGAATTTAGCCCGGATTTTCAATGAGTAGAGACTCTGACCCATGGAGATCATTGAAGTTGGTCTGGATTTACCTCACAGTAATATATCAGAGGTTGAATCTGAGAATAGTTTACAGGAGTATAAAAGGGGAAGTTTGCAGAGGGCAATACAAGGACCAATTTAATTAACATCAGCAGCATCCCTGAGAAACTGTTGGCTTGGCTTTTATTTACTGAGACCATTTTCTGTACAAGCTGGATGGATTCTTGGAAGAAACAAGAGTGCAAAATTCCATTTACAAACACTAACAGTCCACTGTCATATCTCTGACACATTTCTATTAAAGTATTAAATACAGCTCAGCCCTTAATGACTCTTTCAACAAAGAACTGCCAGTCCAAATAGCCACCTTTAGGGTCTCGTGTTATACTGTTTTTTTCCTGAGCTATCTCCTGTGGCATAAAATATTACTTATCATGTAACAACCTGAACAGCTATTAAAACCTCATCTGAAACAAAGAATGAAATGAGGCAGCTACACCTGTTTATTATGTCCATTTTCTTATGGCATTGGCTACCAAACCCACCCCATCTTGGGCAAAGAAATAAATCTTGTTAATTTAATGACTAGAAAATAAAATAATATCTCCCGTTCATTTTTCATACTGTAACATGAAATAAAAAATCCTCCACACTCTGGCTTGGAGAGACAAAGTTATTTTCATATTATTCACAGTGAATTACTCTTGATATTAATTACACAACAACAATGAGATTGAATCCGTTGCTCTTTAGAGCTCATTGTGCTCAGTAGCTGACTGAATTTCCTTTTTCTTTCACAATGTGTTAGGGAATATGTAGTAGTTATAATAGAGAGCAGGACACGTACAAGCTGAAATGATCTGAAGTAGTCCTTAAGAACATCTATTGAGCTATGACTAACATTGTGTTCAAGGCTAGGAGACTGCCAATGGATGAAAAAAAATTACTACCTAATGAAAGCAAACCTAAATGTTGTTAAGGCAAGAGAAATTAAGGAACTGAAACAGAAAAGCCTTAGATAGCTGCATTCCGTCTTAATCAAATTTTGGTTTCATTTTTTTAGCTAGTCTTATTTATGGTTTCTTGAAAATCAGAGAGACAGTTCATTGTCCTGGTAGGGTCAGTGTATGCTATATTAAAGTTTGGTACAGTTCATCTGCTTATAGTAGATGCCTCGGTATAAACAGACAATAGTTAAAAAGAAAACAAAAAATCCATCCAAAACAATGTTCAGTCCTTACTTAGTAAAGAAACTGTGGTTTTGACAGCTCATGAATAGTAAGAGGCTAGGAGGGGGGAGAGAGATATTTAGGGAGAAAAAAAAAAAACAAAACAAAACAAAAAACCAAACCCAAACCTTCAAAGATGGATAATTTGGAGAGTTCTTAAACAAACTGAGAAAAAGATTGAAGGTGGAGATAAAGAAATAATGGATGAAAAATTTTGGAAAACAATTAAAAGAAATTGAAGAAGCAATTTGCCTACTTAAAAATGATAGCAAGTTTTTTATAACATAGATAAGAATGGAGTTTTCTATTAATTTATTTCTAACTTTGGCAAAATCTTCTGCCCAAGTGAGGAATCCTTTCAAAGAAAGACAAACAAAGTCCTTGGTATTTCACTGTAAAAAAAAACCAAACTTGTATGTAATTAAAGTGGGTAAAACATCACGGTCTAGAAAGAACTACTCTAAATTATACTCGGTGTTGATCAATTCACACATATAACTAAGATGTAAAAAATTCCAAGGAAAAATTCCCCATGTAGTGAAACAGATATAGATGTTTTGGCATTGGTGCTGTTTGTTTATTTTTTTTTTCTTATTTTTAAAAATTTTTAATCTGAGAAATAGTAACCCTATCCTCTGTTATTTTTCTACACAAGATCATATTTTTCTACAAAGGATCATATCATATCTGTATGAAACCAGCCATGGATGCCAAAGTATAAAACTTCTTGTGTTTAAAATTTTGGAGATATTTGTGATGAATTAATTGGTCCTTTTTGTAGAATGTAGAATTTTGTAGAAAATTTTGAAAACAGGATAACTATAAAAGTTTCCCCTGTGTTCAATATGGGAGGACAAAGGGGGAAGGATTGCACAAAGACCATGATCTTTTGCTGTTTCCTTGGTGATACAGTTTCAGAAAAGATGCACCCATTTAAACTAGTGGATCCAGCTGCATTGTATTTTTAAGAAGATTTACTTCTGCTGGTTGTGCATTGGAATAACAATGAAGTTTCTGAGCCCTCTTCTAACTCTTTCCATCCCCCCGCATTTAGACAGCACAAAGTGAGAGGAATCACAATGTAGAAAATCCACAGAGAGTATGAAAATCTCATATTTTGAGGAGGACCTATTTCAGACAGGCACTCTCCAACACTGGCCCAAATTCCTTACACAGTGATGGGAAAATTTAGATTTTCTGGTTAAAAAAAGTCTCAGAGATGTTTCCATCTGTTGATTATACATCATACTCTATCTACGTTGCTGCATCCTGGAACTTAAATGTCAAAATTTACTCAGAATTTTAACTGTCAGAATTTGGCTTTGAGATTCCTCTCTTAAATATGCACTTATAACTGTAAGGAAGGTGAACGTTTTAAATGGATATAACAGTACTCATATATGTGGAAAATTTATACAAGCAACTGGACAACCATGTCCAAAGTTCATCCAGCATCAAACTTCAAAGCTAAGAAAAGCTAGTTAAGAAAAAAAGCTCAGTTTACTTAGGTATATGTTAGACCACCCCTGAAAACTGCACAAATCTGAGAGGATTTTAGTAGGGTCATAGGATAATTAGCTCTCATGAGAAACAGGAAGACAGATAGTCGTTGTCTGTGGTTAGTGTAGGGGAAGGAGATTATAATGTGTGAAAAGATCAATATTTCTACTTAGTTCATTGTTGCTGGTATTCAAAAGAATTATGAATCTTCCAGGCTCTTAATTTCAGACTGTTTTCTAAGTCTTTACTGAGAACCAGGTGAGAGGGGGTGACGGTTTTGTGAGAAGTGTTCCGTTATTGTCAGTGGAGTATTTCTCTTCTTTATTGATTGCACAAGTTCATTGTGCTGTGTAGTTGTTGCTTGGTTTATCCTATGTTGCTACCATGAGGACACTGCTACCCAGTATGAAATGTGTTACACCGCAGGGCATGCAGATGCAAGATCCATGAACGCTGATGTTTCTACTGTGGGGTTATTTACTGTGTCTGTGGTGATCTGTGGGAATTAAGCTCTATGTTACACAAGCTATAAACAACTTGTCTCCTCTTTTTTCCCAATGAAATAACTACTTCATTAACTTTCCTTAGTAACAACCCATAGCCACTGGCTTATTTTCCCTTCAAGGTATTCCAACAGATACACATGTAATTAAACCATCACGAATTGTTCCCACCTTGAATTTAAATTTAACGTTTCTTGCTTCTACTTCAGACACAAAGATGTGTCTGACAACTCACCAGATGTTTCTTTTCTAGCAACTGACCTAGTAAAAGATAAGACCTCAATCTGTAATTCTTATCTCACTAATATCCTTGAACTTGCCTCTAGAGGAGAGCAACAAAACCAGTGAAAGAGCTGGAAGTAATGTCCTCTGCAGAGCAGCTGAGGACTTTGAATTTGTCTAGTAGGGAGAGGAGGAGGCTGAGGGGCGACCTCATTGCTCCCTACAGCTTCTTGGGGAGGGGGAGTGGAGAAGGTGGTGCTGAGCTCTTCTCCCTGGTATCCAGTGACAGGATATGTAGAAATGGTTCAAAGCTACAGGGAACATTTATATTGGACATTAGGAAGCATTGCTTTATTGAGACTGTAGTCAAATGCTGGAACAGGCTTCCGAGAGTGCTGGTCAATGTCCCAAGCCTGTCAGTGTTTATGATGCATTTGGACAATGATGTCCTTAACAACATGGTTCAACTTTTGATCTTCTGTTCTATTCTGTTCTGTGACATAACTATCTTTTATGTTTTACTACATGTACTCAGGCAGCTTTCTGCAAATTTGCAGCATTTTCTTCCTGTCCTAGCCTTTTGCACCACTCATATACTCATTTGCCTACACCATTTTCCTCTACTCTCCTCAAGAGACACCCAGAAGTTTGTATATTGAAGACCAGGCTGGATGAGGCTTGGAACAACCTGGTCTAGCGGAAGGTGTCCCTGCCTATGGCAGGGGGTTGGAACTAGATGGTCTTTAAGGTCCTTTCCAACGCAAACCACTCCGTGATTCTATATATTCGCCAATTTCCAGACAGCAACCAGCGTCAATGAAACCAAGTTAGGTAGTTAATTCCCATAAACTATATGTGCTTCATTACTAAGGAAAGTATTTCACTTGTTGGGGGTCTCTGAGACCTCCTCTCTCCTCATCTAAAACTCTGCAGCAGATTCCAAATTGTTATTCTTAAAAAAGAACCTGTCAGTGTGCTTAAATCCTGCTTTTCTTGTGCAATACATATAATACAGCAACAGATGCATTTCCAGATTCTCAGATACGCTTTAAAAATAAATGAGATTCTTGTAAAAGATATTTTTTTAATTATTTTACATCTTTAAAATATATTAGGGATTTTCAGTTTACCTTTTTGCTTAAGTGTCAGTGCTCTTTTCAGAACCACTTTTGTCAAAATATTTAATCTGAGCATATCAAATTATAATATTATTAATCTTATAGTTATATTTTGTTTGGGAGATGGATTAAGACACTTGTAATTCCTACTCCCAGACTGATATAAAATGAGCAATTTTACAGAGATTTCAGGGTTCAAATATATCCTAAAACGTATAATAACACACTTTTCATGAAGTGTTTAATTAATTGAATTTTTTGTTATAAATTAAGAAAAATATTGATAGCAGCCAGACAGTCTGGTTTAAAGACATCAAATTATGCCATTGAGAAACACAGAAATTAGTCACTGATGTCAGTAATATTAAATTTGCTCTATTATGCTTTAGTTACTTAAAGCATTAAGTCCTTAAGAAATGTAATAGCTAGGTATTTTTATCTGTTACATTAAAATTCTCATCATACAATTTCAGAATAATAGCAAGACAATGAGATATGCTGTATGATAATTAAGATTCTGATTCAACATAAAAAATATACAGATTTTTTACTAACCTGTGCTGTTTGCTATAGTCAGCAGTTTTCAAATAACATTTTAAAACTCCACAATCATAGAAGCAAGTGAATTATTCTTCTATACTGATCTTACGTTTATATGCCAGTTTCAGAATAAGTAAGCTTTTCCTAGAAAGCCAGTTGTGACTTCTGTAAAATTAGAGTTGGGGCATAGTCCCTTTCCAGTGGTTTTAATCTGACACAAATAATTATGTGTCAGATGAATTTTATTCATGGACATGCTGCTTTCCTTCCAGGACTTCCAAAGGAGCCCAGGTTGACAAGCTGGGATAGGATATCTCTGTGGTGGACAGATAGTAGATGAGATGCATTTTCATAAAATATTTGCTAAGGACAAGATAGAAGTCCTATATCTACTTTTTTAAAGAGGAAAATAATCATAAATCCCTTGGGTTCTTTCTACGTAATCTCAAGGAAAAATCTACAATTGTACTCTCTTGAGGTATTCATTCCACTCACTAGGTATATTCCGTGGCCAGAAACATCCCTTCTGAAACTACTGCTATTTTGAGTAATGCTTTGAAGAGACATGCTGTCAGATGTTGGTGACACTTTCTTCACGCAGAAGAAATGAAAACTTTTTAAGAGTCTTTAATATTTGGAAAGTGCAAACACCCAAGGAAAAAAGCACATTTGTCAGATTGAGGAAGTACGTTCAGCTAGAAGTAATCAGCAGAGAAACAGGGTTGATTCTCTCTCTAGTTTGTCAGATATATTTACTAACTTGCAGCTTATTGTGCCTACGAGTCAACCCTAAAAAGGAAAAATTTAAACAAACAGGAAAAGTTTTATCACAAAAAGATCTGCCAAGCTTTAGAAAACATTGTTTTTGCCAGTCAACAATTAGAGTAACACTGTAACTTTTGTAAAAGATCAGTTTTGCTTTAGCAAATAGAGAGACAGGTTCTGTAAGTTTAATGACTGACTTTCAACCTTTCAAACAGGCTTTTAAGTACCATTACTTCACTGCAGTGTCATTAGAAATTTGTGCAGAAGGAAACTGGTGTGAGTTTGTCAGTTGTATTGAGTATAAAAGACAGTATCATAATAATCAGTGATACTTTCATTTTGACAGGTCTTTTTCCTAATTTATTATTAGATTATTTTTGAAAACCCTGCAAATATTTTATTCCAAATTGGTGCCACATTTTAGTACCTGAATGAAAAATAAAGGACTGTCTGATGGAAAAATGTTAGCTGAGTACAATCTGCTTGCATGTAAAACCAGACATGGAAATTCTGTGCTCTACCTCAGTTAAACAAGGTATCAGCAACCTTACACACTCCCAAGGGAGTGGACAGACCACCTGTTGAGACACAAGCACTGGAAGCAGGGAAGAAGTTTTTTAATTAATATCCCTATTTCCCCCATATTTGATTGTTCTCAGTAAACCATTAGCAGAGTTGTGTCACAAAGATGACCAGAGGGCTGGAGCACCCCTCCTATGGGGACAGGCTGAGACAACTTCTCCAGTTTGTTCAGCCTGGAGAAGAGAAGGGTCTGGGGAGACCCTATAGCACCTTCCAGTAACTGAAGGATCCAACAAGGAATCTGGAAGGGACATAGGGGAACACACGTTTTACAAGGGTCTGTAGTGACAGGAGAAGGGTTAATGGGTTTATATTGAAAGTGAAAAAATTTAGATTGGATATCAGGAAAAACTTCTACCCAGAGAGGGTGGTGAGGCACTGGCACAGGTTGCCCAGAGAAGCTGTGGATGCCCCATCCCTGGAAGTGTCCAAGGCCAGGCTGGATGAGGCTTTGAGCAACCTGGTCTAGTGGAAGGTGTCCCTGCCCATGGCAGGGGGGTTGGAACTAGATGGTCTTTAAGTTCCTTTTCAGCCTAAACTGTTCTGTGATTGCCCAGGGAGAGGTAGTGTTGTGCCATTTACGGTCGTCATTTAACCTCACCTAGCAAGGAAGTTCCATGAAGCTGTTCACTCACCTGCCCCCCTTCCTCCAGTGGAGGAGGAGAATTGGAGAAAAAGACAAGGAATCTCATGAAGTTGAGATAAGAACAATTTCATAATTGAATGTAAATTAATATTATAATGATGCTAACAATATTAACAATACTACTAAAAATAATTAATTAAAGTAATAGAAAATTAAACAAGTCATACAATTGCTCACCACCCACCAACCAATGCCAGTCCAGGTCTCGAGGAGTGAGAGTCAAAGCACAGGACTGAGAGCCAGAGCCTGAGTGCGATGGCAGCAGAGTCCCAGCAAGTCCCACGAGTGACAGCATGACTGGGAAGACCAACCAACACACTAACACACTCACAAAGAAGCAAGCTAACAAAGAAGCAAGCTAAAAGTGAGCAAACAAAGGAGCTGTGGCCCCCCTGGCCCACTCCCGGATTATGTACTGAGAATGACGTGCTATGGAATGAAGTACTCATTCAGTCAGTTTGGGTTAGCTGTCTGAACTGTGTGTCCCCCACACACTGCTTGTAGTGAGACAGTTGGGAACACAACTGCAGCCTTAGAAGCTGAAAAAGGCCTTGAATTGGTGCAAGCATCCCTTAGCACCAACCAAAACCACCAGTGTTATCAGTGTTCTCCTCCGGGCAAATCCAAAAACATAGCCTTATACCAGCCACTGTGATGAAAATTCACTCTGTGCTGACAAAACCCAGCACATTTCCATATCCAACACCACATCATATTGTGTTGTTGCTTTCAGTAGTCAATTGAAGAAGAACAGCCAGGGGTCCTTGCTCATCTGAAAACAATTAAATCCTTTAACACTGATGTGGTCAGAACTATATATTTTTGTTCTTTTGAACTATTTTAATTCAGTCAGTCAGTTATGCTTTAGTTTTACAGTTAACAGATGTGATGAAAGGTTTGCTTTATCAGCTATGGATCATAAAAAGTAATGCTATTTCTCATACATACAGTAAGTTTGATTGGTTTGACTGTGAATATAGGTGATGGCAAAAAAAAAATACTGAAACAGGCTAATTATTAATCACAAAATTGCTGAGAATTAAAGGAATCTCTTGAGATCATCTAGTCCAACCTCATTGCTCAGGTGGGGTCAGATAGAGCAGGTTGCCTGGACCTGTGTCCAGTTGAGTTCTGGATATCTCCACAGACAGAAATGCTATGGTTTTGGTGTTGGTCATGGATCTGATGTACTTGGTGGGCCATATACATCATAAATATACATGTAGTATATTTGTATATACTGCTATATAGTGTCTGGATTTCTCTCAATGTTTTGTGGATGGGAAAGAGAAGAAAGGTTCATGGTATCTACCTATGAACAAAGACTGAAAAATTTCTGAAACCTAGTAGCAGAACAAGCTGCTTTGAACCCTACTTAGTCTGTAGTGTTGCAGCATAATTGGCATTATTGGAAATGATCCAGTTATTAGAAATATGTGAGACAAAACCAAAGTCAAACAAATGAGAACATTTTTGAGGGGCAATGAAAAGTAGATGAACAACAAACAGTGGTTGAGATGACCTGAGTATCTCTCAGTTCCAAGGGATGACAGGATTTTAACAGATGGATATGTTTGTCCACTGTTTTGAAACTATGTTTCTTTTTTGATGCTCTAATTTAATTACAGAATAAAAAAAAAGGAAAATAATTTATTAACAAGGGGTGGTTTGACCAGTATATACCATCCTTCCTCCTTGCCCAAATGGAAGGACTGCAAATACTCAGATTATCTCAGACACAGGAAAGATGCTAATACAGAGGGCAGTAAAGCCCAGATGTCAAAAAACAGAGAGGACTCTGATCTAGGAAAGCACTTAAGCATGTGGTCTAAATGTAACTAAATGAACTAGTGAAAGTCCACTAAAATCAGTGGGGATCACAGATGTGCCTGATTTCTGATGTGCTTAAATACATGTTATGCACTGAGGTGGTGCTGGCAGCCAATGAACCTCTGAGGGATCCTACAAAAACACAGTGGTACTCATAGGCAGTGAGTCCCCCTCACTGGGGACGTACCTCTCCTTACTGAGTCGATATCTTTTGTAAACTGACAGTATTGCCCATGTTCCAACCTTTATGTTTCCTAGGACAGCAGCACCTCTCAAGAACATAACCTCTGCATAACACCAAAGAGATGGGGTAGTCTCCGGGTGGGGGTTCTCAAAGCTTAAGGAAACATAAATCCAAGCAGCCATTAGCAAAAAAATCCTTCCAGTAGCTCTAATATACCAACATTTTATTCTCTACTGAAGTTGGATACTCTTTAACTTATTGTGCTGGGGTTTTTTGTAGTATATGGAGAATATTGAATGCAAATGTTATCTTCACCTTTGCTTTCACACAGCTTTAATAATAACTGCTAAGCTGCAAATTTACTGTATATAGGAATCAATTCTTATATCCTCATTGCAGTAACTGTAAAATAAGAAACATGAAATCACACAGCTAGGTATTCAGTAATTACAAATAATTCATCTTCATATCCAGCCTTTGGAACAAAAGTGTTAGTTTGAGCACGGGGAGCTGAGGTGGATCAGTAGCTGAGAAATATTTGAGCCCTTCTTGCCTCCTTTGGTCACGCTTCCATCAGTGTAAACCAGTAAGTCATGTTTGATTGCATAAATAAAACACACTTCCATTGTTAATAGTCCAAGTTCATTCCTAACAAATAAAATATAGAGACAACATTTTAAAATATTTAGCAATATCTGGCTGAATTGAGAAACTTTATCTAGGTTTTTTTGAGTACTACACAGCAACCATAAATATAAAGGTACATCCTCAAACAGAAACCAAGGACAGACTGAAATATCCAACTAATCTACCTCAGGCAAAAGTCTGTATGAACAGATGGGGTTTCCTCTTTGCCTTCAGGTTTTGCTGCATTACTGGTGGAAATTAGTTCCAGAGGGGAGAGCCTTCTCTTGAGAGTTTGTCATCACTTGCCCTGAGATGTTACACTCGGTAGCACAGAAGGAAAGAAACATTTCCCCAGAAAACTGGGGCTTAAGGCATCTTAGAGAGTAGCATCAGTTTATTGGCATGTGGTTTACAGGGGAACTCTCTTGAGCTGTAATGACAGCTTTCACTGTCCCCAGCTAATTCTTCCTTTGCAATCAGTATGGGAAAAGCCATCCTGAGCAATGTGCTCATAATTGGTCTATATTCAGAGCATCATACTGCAGACCAGCCAGAAGTATCAAAACAGACTGCTAGGAAACATGGGAAATTTCAGCAGCTGAGAAATCTGGATGTGAAGATGGGAAATTAGGTTCAGAGAAGCCACATACTACCACAAAGTGAAAGAATAATTAATTTCTCTTAAAAGAATGTATTTTCAGTGTTCAAGCTGTCTGTAAGTTTTAATAATTGCTGTTGTATATAGCAGCCATTTGACATAGCCCTTGATCCTGTGTAGACTCTTGGGGTTTGCCTAAAGAAAGACTAAGTGGAAGTTGTTGTTGGTCTTTTATGTGCCTCTGCCTGATACATTTATGTTTAAGCAGAATTATTTATTTCTTCCTTTTAATTTTTAATCAAAGATTTCATTATAAAAACATGGTCCTACCGTTCATTATTTGCACAAGTTATTCTGAGTATGATGTAATTTTAATTAATGCTTTCCACAAAAGGGAAGACCATAATCAATTAGAGCTATATAAAAAAACATTTTAAAGCAACTACAATCCACACAACTTTTCAGAAAATCAACCTCTTTTCAGTAAATGGTGTATTGATTTTACAGCTTCCCACGTATATTGTGTCACTTAGAGAAAATATCTATTCCAAGTGTCTGCCTACTCCTTGCAAACACACATCTGAAAACTAGTTTGCCAAGGTCTGGTCTAATTTATTTACATTACATGTTGTCAACTGCAGTAGGTGGCAATCACCATGGGACCGAAAAAAAAAGGCACTTTGAGAGCAAATATAAAATGGTGAATGAAGATGGTTCTTGCATACAAGATGAAAATGGGCTGGGAACGAACTGGACTGAGAACAAGATGCAATACTTGGGATTGATTCTCAGTTTTACTGGGTCTTTATGAAGGTGAAAAAGTATTTTCAATCTTAGTAGAGTTCACTAGGCATCCTATTTAAGGCAGCCATGGAATTGAAGAAAGAACTGTACTTTTTTAAGATGATGTGAACTCTGTGGTCTGATTGCCTAGGAATGGATGGTCTTCTATTATCAGTGATGGACACAGAAAGATCCATGTTGGCATGTAATAATGAGTGTGGGGCTGTCAAAATGTGGCTGCAATCCTGTACTGTGACATCAAGGAGTAACTGGAATGTATTGAGATCTGGCAAAGGCTGGATGAAGAGTGACTTTAGAGCTTATGAGTAAGAATTAAGGGGCAGGAGAACATGAAAGACAATTTTGTAGGTGTTCACTACAGTTGATCTGACCAGGAAGAGGAAGTGGAGGAGGCCTTCTACAGACAGCTGGAAATAGCCTTGCAATCACAAGCCATCGTTCTCATGGGGGACTTTGACCACCCTAGTATTTGCTGAAAAGGGAACACAGTCAGTCACACACAGTCCAGGGGGCTTCTGCAGAGTACTAAAGATAACTTTTTGACACAGGCAGTGGAGGAACCAGCAAGGAGAGGTGTGTTGCTAGACCTTGTGCTGAGAAACAAAGAAGGGCTAGTTGAGGTTGTGAAGGCTGGGGGTAGCTTTGGCTGCAGTGAAAATGACGTAGTCTTCTTCTGAGAACCCACCTGCAGTACTGTGTCCTGCTCTGAAGGAGAATATTGACTGGTTGGCCGCAAAGATGCTCAGAGGGCTGGAGCACCTCTCCTGTGAAGACAAGCTGAGACCTGGGGTTGTGCTTTGAGGCCAAGGCTGCCAATGGCATCCTGGGGTGCATTAAAAAGAGCATGGCCAAAAGGTCAAGGGAGGTATCCTCCCCCTTTACTCTGCCCTAGTGAGGCCATACCAGGAATACTGTGTCCAGTTCTGGGCTCCCCAGTTCAAGAAACACAGGGAACTGTTGGAGAGAGTCCCATGGAGAACTACTAGGATGATCAATGGAATGGAGCACCTCTCGCATGAGGAAAGGATGAGAAAGCTGTGGCTGTTTAGCCTGGAGAAGAGAAGACTGAGAGGGGATCTTATCAATGTCTATAAATATCTAAAGGGCAGGTGTCAAGAGGATGGGGCCAGACTCTTTTCAGAGGTGCCCAGTGACAAGACAAGGGGCAACGGGCACAAACTGGAGCACAGGAAATTCCATCTCAACATGAGGAAAAACTTCTTTACTTTGAGTATGCCAGAACAATGGAACGGGCTGCTCAGAGAGATTGTAGAGTCTCTTCTGGATATATTCAAAACCATCCTGGGTGTGTTCCTGTCCAACCTGCTCTAGGTGAACCTGCTTTGGCAGGGGGCCTGGACTAGGTGATGTCCATAGGTCCTTCCAAACCCTAGCATTCCATGATTCTGTGATATGTTTTAGTTTCAGGTAGTACTGTGAGAAGCAGGGAGTTGGATTCAGAGATCCTTATGTATCCCTTTCAACTTCTGATATTGTGTGATTGTATGGTTAGGGCATTGAAACAGACTGACGGTGGGGATGGCAGGGTGTGACTAATGAGACTACTGTACTTGTCCAAGTACCAGATTTCACAGTAGTGGAAGTTACTGAGACTTCAGAAATATCTCCATGCTGCATGTCATGAAATCCAGGATTTTGAAAGGTCTTATATGAGTAGAAAAAGCACAGTGCCCACACAATGAGTATAAGCACTTAAAATGGAAGAAGTCATGATAAAAATATCTGCTGTATGTAATTGGGATCAGGTATGTGAAAGTGGGGCATATCCCATGTACCAGTTAAGGATTCAGACATCTAAGATGTCAGCTATGCTGAAGTAGGATATTTTTTTCTTATTCTGACTTACTATTTTTCTTGTGGACCTAAGGAACTACACTCATCTTTCAGTGTTGGTAGATGTCTCTCTGAGGACATTTAAGTAAGGCAAAGCTGAGGACTGGAGTAGGGTAGATGAGGTGCTCCAAAGGGAAATGTCCCTGTTGCACAACTAGTGCATAAGTTGGCAGAAAGAAAATGTGCATAACTGACCCTTTTCTGCATAACAAATCAGTTGGGAGCACTAAGATATATTCTGAAGATACCTTTTGATCATATTCTGTGGGTCAAAAAAACAAAAAAAGAAGCAGTGAGCTCTTGTAAACTCTCCTGGTTCTCTATGTAAGGGACAGAGCTGTAGACTCAAAGCGAGGCTTAGCTTGGTGCCATGTTAAAGAAATGTCTCAGTTTAAAACTAGAAAATGGAGAGTTGGTTTTTTTCCATAACATGCAGGTTTGAAACCATACCACTCAAATTCCATTTTTTTTTTTTTCTCTCACTTAACGTCACAATATAGGCTTTATTCTGTTGTCACTTTTTTATCTGCTTTAAAACAAAACGTAACTCCACTGGCTTTGGCGGACTCATTCCTAAGTTCTACCCTGGAGTAATGAAGTGAATGACAACCCAATATGAAACATATGATTGTACAGAGTGAATTCCATATTGGCCTGCACCCTACATAATTGCATTGAACTCAGTTTAAGCTATGTAAGTTATTGCAAATTTTTTTACATGAAAGAAAATAAAAAAATTAAAGGGACCACGTCTAGCCTTGTGTTTTATCTTAAGCCAAATGGCTAGACAGCTTGCATTTGCCAGACTTCTCAGAAATACCCTAAAGGGACCTGTTTGCCAACATCTGATTACCTGGCAGCAAGCTCTTTTGTACTCCCATTAATTAGCCAGCACAGGGTGTTTTCAGTTTCTCTGGAATGCTCTAGCCGAGGGCAGACTGCATGGACACACATCAGAAAAAGGCCACTGACGCTACAGAAATCCACTGAAGAATCCCATACTCATTGCTTGGAGGACTGGAACAGATGCACTGAAGAGAGGAGTCCAGGAACACAGATTTTCGTGTATGGTTTTATCAGAGTTTAACAATCCTATAGTGGCATTCGTTTGACTTGCCAAGCAGAAGGCAACAGTTTCATCTGTATCAGGCACTCAGGCAGAGCAGCTTGTTAGATATTATAAACAAATATGCTACAATGAAAGCATACTTTAATTTGTTAGAACGAGGGTTAATTTTGTGTTAGAGCAGTCTGAAATATCTGCACTTATTGATACAGATATGGAGATATAGATGCATAAGCACACATATTTTGAGATGCACGCACTTCCTTCCACACAAAATTAACTGAACTACTGAACTACTACCCAACAGTATTCTGCTGCTCGTGACATGGAAATGTAAACATCTTGTGTAACGATCACAAAGAACACAAGCTGTGACAAAAACAGGAATATATTTAAGAAAAAAAATGCAGATTTTTGTTTATCAGAAATTACATCTCTCTGGTAGATGAAAATACTATGTCAGTACATTGAAACATAGAAAGCAACATATATGTAATAAAACCTGACACAAATATATTGCATAGCAGAAAAAATGCCTGCTAAGCTTTCTCCAAGATTCATACACTTAAAAACGATCAAATCAAGCAAGTCTACTAAATCCACTAATTTCTCCAAAATGAGGAAAGTTCAGTGGATTACAGGAAAATAGTAAATTGCTTTCCACACAGTGAAAGCACACCTGCTAACATTATAGATGTATCAGTTTTATCTGTTTTTCAATGACTCTTATCTGAGCTGCAATGCTCTCTTCAGAGGAATAAATAGAGGAAGACAACATCTCAAAAGATTTTGAATATCTTAAAAAACTATTAAAGGGAAATGGAAGTTTCAAAAAGATGTGTTTAAAACAATCATACAAAGAGAAAATTTATTCTGGCCCAGGTTTTCCCAGTGGTCCTGTGAGAAAAGAGTGTGCTTAGTATTCTGTGCTTCTGACTCCAAAGGAGAAAAAGATCTACCTACTTTTTAATAAAATCCACTTCCCTCTCTATGTACACTTTCAAATACCTGACATTTTTTGAAATAATCAGGTATTCGATCCGAAGCTACTTTTCAACACATCTAGCACAGAGAAGCAGATCAGCAGTTAGTGCAAACTGTTCTGATTTGATGCAAACTTTGCATCCAAACTGTTGCAATCTTGATGCCTTTGTTCCAATAATTATTATACTCATGAATTTACCTCAGATGAGGACTGGTTTCTTTCTAATTTCTTTTAAAACAATTTTGCAGACAGTAGTGAATTTCAGCTACAAAGAATGACAACATACTTTGTAAGAACAGTAATTTTCTGAAGAAAAAGAGATTATTATATATACAACTGTAGTTGACCTGATTTCAAATGGAAGGAATTACATTATTTCATCTTATTGTGCACCTGTCTGTGAGCTAGAGGTGAAAAGCAATGCACAGAAGCATACACCATAACAGGCCAATGGACCAACTAATGTTGTGACTTTGACAGTGACCTGTAAAAGTGCTTCAGAAGGGGATCTAAGATCTTTGTGACACACTTAGTGAAATATCATGTCCACAAAAGAAGAATTTCTCCTATCTTCATCATACTACTGGCTGAACAGTATGATTTTTAGGTAAAAGAGGTGTGTGAAATCAAAAGAGAAAAAAAACTTAATAACCATCCAAAACCTGTTCAAGAGAAAGCACAACAATTAATTTTGTCTTTGATTTATAGTATGTATTTATTTAAAAAAAAAAATCCAACTTCAATTTCAGAGGTTTCAAATAGAGCATTTCTATAAAAGCAATGGGAAATAAATAAAATGTTATTAAACTCCATAAAAGTCACTTAACCTGAAGTATTTTGTCTTTCTACACCTAATTTTCCTTCCCCTTGAATGTGCTGTATCAGCAACACTCGCCTTTGATGATTACCAGAGTCCTGTCCCTGGAGTCCAGCTGAGGTTGCAGAAACTTTCAGCAAATTCAGGGACAATGGCCCAAGAGACACCACAGAGTCTTTTTTCTTTTTAATTTTCCTTCTTTTTTATTAAGATTTAACTGAGCTTTGTTTCAGAGTAGTGGACTGTGAAACTAGGATAGGAAGATTAGACTTTGCTGGGAAAAAGTTATGTATGAAATATTGCTATGACAAGGTTGTGTGGATAGTTTGTGATGTGTGAAATGAAATCCCTACTCAATGTGCCTAGGCAATGCAATTAGTACTATCCTGGTCAGGGATTTCTTGGTAGAACTGAAAAGATTTGTCCTGAATAGAATTTGTCCTGAATAGCATGTATGCAACATATACTTCTTTAAAACCCTAGTTAAAACAAAGCAAAACAAAACAAAACAAAACACTAAACCCACCAGCCCTTAAGATATCTGTTCTGATTTATCATTTTTCTGCATCTATAATGGGTTACCAAGAAGGGTAATTTTCAAGACACTTTTTGAAAAAAAGTGGCTATGTTCTGAACATCCAGAAAATTCTTGATCAGAATAGTGAATAATGAAAATAACGAACTTTGTCTGGGATTCAGTCAGTGTGAAGAGGTAGGGAAACTCAAATAGTCTAGGAGATTATTATTCAGTTAATTTTTAATCGAACCATCTTTTAAAAAATCAGCAATTTCTACAGATAAGATTATATTTAATTCTGGGAAAAGGTAAAAAAAAAATCCCACCCACAAAACCAAACAAAGCTAAAAACAGCGTTAAAATTTCTCTCAGAAAAATTGAAACACTGGTTACTAAGCAGAAATTACTTTATCCTGGAAAGCGAAGACAAAACTGAAAATTTTATTCCCAGATGAAAATAAAAATTTTTGTTTCTTCACTTCAGATGTTCAAATGTCATATATTTTTCCTGTTTTCTTCCAATTCATAACAAAAGAAAATATTTTCAAGATTGGCACTGGCGGAAAACGAATGTGTACCTTCCAGCTGAGCACAGCTGTCAGAAACCACACAAACAGCTCACAGAGCCTGCACTGGACAGGCTGCTTTAACACTCAGTCTTTCTTGTAACCTTAATATTATTTTGGATAGAGCTACTTATTCCTGGCTTCAGGACCTGAGTGGTTCATAAAGTTTTGTTCTGACCCTGTGCACAGAGATGAAACCTATATTTAAATTATTATGTCCTTTAAGAAGAGTTTAAAACAATGAGATAAAAATATTAAAAACTTCTAATTATTTAAGCCTGTGTTAGGAATTTGCCTGAACCAATTTTCAGATGAAAACAGCACAAAGACTGCACATAGTAGTAAATCACATGGGCTCAGAAAGGTTCCCGTGCACTGGACGGTGATTTTTAGGTCATTAAGCTGCTAATATGTTCTTTGGCACGGATTTTGCTGGTCTTTCTGTACAGTTCCCTGCTACAGTTTGGCTGTCAAAATATTCTAAATGTTTTTCCCAATAGTCTGTTTCTACACAGCCACCTTGTTTCAAAAGCCATTGCACTTTGGCTTCAGTGTCTGGAAACATTTCTGGGCCTGTTCAGCACAGCAGTAGTCAAAATGTCCTTTCAGCTGTACAGATGTTGTGTGTGTCCCCTGCCTGTTTCCATAAGGGTAAGCAGAAAACACAAGTTTACTATGATCATCTGTGACTGAAAGTGTACAGGGGGGTAGAAAAAATGTTTAAAAAACTAAATTAATTTAAAATTTCAGTAAAATCTGAAAACTGGATTGAAATCAGTCTCCAAAATCTGAATCTCTAGTCATTGCAAAGTAATCCCATGACTCAGCCCCTCTGTAGAGACACAGAGACAAATATCCATAACCACAGAAGTAAAACAGAAATTCAGGTGAGAGCTGGTCTGGAAAGAAAGAAACTATGTGTTCCATGTTCATCAGAACATCTTGAAATGAGACCTAAAATTAATAATTTCATTCAGAAGGTTAGACTTAGATGGAGACCAAATGTACATGGGTCAGGATAAAGGTTAAATTTTTATCCTGTGTGAGTGATATATTTCTGTGCTTATATCTTTGTATTTTCAATGATATATAATGAAAAAACAACCAACCAGGAAAGACATTTCATAACACAGATTGTTAGAAAGATAAACTAAATTCCCTGTACTTGCACACTTTTACACAGAGTAACAGCCTAACGGTTTCTTCCTTTTTCAACATCTTCTCAGACACCCAGATTATAAATTATCTACCAAAAAGCATTTTTTTCTTTATTATACATTTCCTAGCTCAGAAGAGCTCTGTTTCTTATTAAAATCTACAGGTGGATTACTGCTACTAATAATTCTAATTTATTGCAAGTTTAAAGAGAAGGGCTATTATCAAATTAATTTGCATTTTTGGACCCTTAGAATTTGGGACTAGATCTGAGAGACTTTGTGCAGACTAACACAAATGGGTCCTAGTCTTGACTGGATCCTGAGATGGTATGCAAATACGTATTTATTAAGAAGTAAAAATTAACAATATTTCTTTGTTTTGATGAAGTTTAACAGAAAAAAACATGAGACAGCTACATATAAAGGGGTGTCTGGATAAATTAAAAGAGAAATATTTAAAGAGAGATTCTGGAGAGTAGGAAGTCTCTAATGACTCAACGGGAATAACCTGCTTTCCAAAAAAGAAGGGAATTCATTTCAAAGCAATTTCAAAACTGGAAAATGAATAAACATTCAGATGAAATTTGTGTTGGGAATTAATTACATGGTTCTTTGCAAGAAGAAATCCTACTGCAACTCCTGCTGTGCAATGGTAATATTTATAAGGAGGAATAGCCGGTTGAGATGGGATTACAAACCTTGCTCTAACACAGGTTCCTACAGTGGCATATTTACCAGGTAGTTGAACAAATCTTTTATGCAGAATGATTTGAAAACTTTTGACCTCTTTCTTCTTTTCATTCTCATTTCACTTAAGCTATCACTCAAAGGGACTCTCAGCAATCTGATAGGTTAGAGCTACCCACTGAATAGGGGAAGTATTGACTTGAAAAGAAAAAGAAAAGAAATTTTGGAGAAGAAGAGAGGTGCAAGGATTTTGTGTCTACCAACAGTTTAAAAATTGATACATACTCAATGGAAATAGTTATTATGCAAAGAATAAAAGAGTCTATCAACAGTTTGTGGTTAGTATGCTAATTATGGTTTTTGTACTTTGCAAATGCTTTACAAACAAAGATTTTGAACATGCAAACTAGAGTTAGCTCAAATGCTTTTTGATTCAAGAGAGATTCAAGAGAATTGAGTGCTAAATAGAAGCTTTTTGTTTGCTTTGCTTTTATTTCCCCCCAAATTATCAACCTTTCTTAGGAAAAAAAATCACTCCAAATGGCTCAAAATTGAAAAAAGAAAATTGATTTTTACCTGAAATGGCTTTGATTGAATGTCTACTGTATCTCAAGGCAATCACCATTCAAACCATCACTCCTGTAAGACCTTTTCCTGCAAAGTGCCTAGCAGTCCTATAACTAACAAGGACTGCAATTCATTCTCTCATGACCTCTTGGTCTTTTCTATACTATTTTCTCTAGTGTAATCTCTGTTGGAACCTTTCACCTCAATGAGTCATATGGGAAAACCTGGTTGGGTAGACTGCATGTGCATAAAACATGCAGTATATAAACATGCACCATATAAACAACCGTTAACTTCAAACAGTTAAGATCTCACTAGAAGATACCACAAATACCTTATGTATAGCTGACTACTGAAATTGTCTGAAGGTTGCATCACCTGAATAACATATTTAGTGAATAGATGTCAATGTCTTCACTAAATCACAAACTGGCGTCTTCTTTATGAACTTTATGAACCTGTGGCCAGCAGGTCGAGGGAGGGGATTCTGCCCCTGTACTCTGCTCTGGTGAGACCCCACTTGGAGTGCTGCGTCCAGCTGTGGAGCCCTCAATATCAGAAGGATATTGACCACTTGGAGCGAGTCCAGAGGAGGCCACGAAGATGATCAGAGGGCTGGAGCACCTCTCCTATGACGAAAGGCTGCAAGAATTGGGCTTGTTCAGCCTGGAGCAGAGGAGGCTCCGAGGAGACCTCATTGCAGCTTTCCAGTATCTGAAGGGGGCCTACAAGGGTGCTGGGAGAGGACTTTTTACAAGAGCCTATAGTGATAGGACAAGGGGTAATGTGTTTAAATTGAAATCAGGGAGGTTTAGATTAGATATCAGGAAGAAATTCTTCACAGAGAGGGTGGTGAGGCACTGGAACAGGTTGCCCAGAGATGTTGTGGATGCCCCACCCCTGGAAGTGTTCAAGGCCAGGCTGACTGAGGCTTTGAGCAACCTGGTCTAGTGGAAGGTGTCCCTGCCCATGGCAGGGGGGTTGGAACTAGATGATCTTTAAGGTCCCTTCTAACCCTAACCATTCTATTCTATTCTATTGTATTCTATGAACTTTATCTGCAGTTGTAGAAATCACTATAAATTATACAAATAGCAACAGAAATTAACTCTCCTTCTGCTGAGGAATAACTTAATTTGGAATGGACCTCAGCACATGATGTAGTCCAAACCTCTGCTTAAAGCAGGGACAACTAGGAAAAGGTTATTCAACACCTTGCTTGGTCAAGTTTGAAAAACTCTGATGTTAGGGATTCCACAGAATTTAATTGTTGAACCTTTTCCCTAATACTTAATGAGAATTTCCCTTGTTGCAGGTTGTGCCTGTTGCTTTACATGTACACCTCTGAGAACAGTCTGGCTCTGTCTTCTCTATATCTTGCCATTTGGTAGATAAGGACAGCAATAAAACCCCTTGGCCTTTGCACTGAACAAGCTGAACTGAACAAACCCAGTTCTCTCATCTTCTCCTTGGACATAATTAGTAGTCTGTGTCTCAAAAGTCATGACAAGGAAATCAAAGGAGGATCAGAGCATGAGGAATTTTATACATTTCTTCAGCACATCCTTTTCTGTTGGCTCTTGTTCCCTCTTTAAAAATCTGTTTAGGAAGAAAATGTTGGAAACCTAGGTTTCCTGATGAGCTGTACATCTCAAAAAGAAGATGGTAATATTTTAAACAAGAAGGCTTCATCAAGCCAAAATTAATTAAAATTAAAATAGTAAAATAAATAAATATAAGGAAATAAGATAATGGGGAGAGGGTAGGAGCAAGTGTAGGAATGATATAATTAAATCCTAAGAATTCTTCTATATTACTTATGTACAAAGGGTATATACACGTGATGAAATACATGACAGGGTCTATGATAGCATATGTGTTTTGCCTACCTCTGAAGAGTCAGAATATAAACCAGAGGCAGTCTGTTAAATGAGCTGGACAGTTGTAGGAAGATGAACAGGATTATAGAACTTTATGTCCCTCCTCAGTGATCCAGAGAGGATACCTGAATATCAGAAGGATGGTTTGGAAGCTAAAAATCTTTGTTTCCCAGGCTTAATTGATTGCAAGGAAATCTAAAGATGAGTCTAGTTAATATATTCTATACTTCTGCCACAGCTACAAGTAAAACACAATACTGCATTGTAAATCCTTACTTTTTATAAACCCTACTGAGTTAATATAACTTGCCCACTAGATGTTTGTCCTGTGTGTTCATTAGAATGTCTTCAATGAGGAAACATTGGCTGAGTTCACCCGTAGGTGTCTGCTTCAAGGAGAGCAGCATAGTTCTCTCAGCAAAGGATGCTGCTTATATTAGAAACCTGTCTCACATCAGGTACCTCATGTAGGCTGTGGCATTGAGGTGTCCTGATCTGTGAAGTGAACTTCACCTCTGGTCTGACAGAGTTGTCAACCTTCCTTCTGAGTTTTTTTGAAAAGGACAGTACTTGCAGGGAGTGATTCACCCTGCCTCTCTCAGAATCCCATCTGAGGTTGGAACTAATCAGTTCCTGAAGACGTTGCTCTTTTCCTTCAGTTGTAAGAAGTAGTTAAGAATAGATGTCCACATTTTAAACAGCTGAGATTAAATGAGGGTTATTCCATCCTCGGTCCATGTTATATGTTAAAGCTGCAGTAGTATGGGATCGTGGTCACTGTGAATAGCACAACATGAAACTGAGGTTGTTCTAACTTCTGGTAATAGATTGGTTAATTAAACTAATCCCCACTTTTTGTGGAGTCCTCGATGAAGGGAGAAAGGAAAAATGCTGAACTAAACCTCTGAATCTGTGATAACAGGGAAAGATTTATTTTCATTTTATATAGGTCACTGCCTTTATATTACAATTTTTTTTGAAGTCACTGACAATGTGGGACAGATTTTAACTCATGCTGAGAGGTTTAACATCTCAGTACCGCTCCCCTGGTCCTCACTACTTTTAGCATTCAGACTTCTGGCTTTTGATTGTTACTTTTTTTTTTCTTCCCCCCCCATATTTGTTTATTAGAGTTGCAAATGTGTTAGTAGTAAAAAGTTTACTATTCCTTTCACTGTTTCAGGAATGTCTCTAAGGTGTCTATAATTATGCAGAAACAAACTTCTTTTAACAATTTTTGTTTTGAGAACATACAACATTTTCTGAAACTGAAGGTTCCAAAGGGACTAGTGCTTTTTAAGTGATAAATTACTTTTGCATTATACATTTTGCATCATACCTTGTTTTGTGTTGCTGAAAGATAAGATTGTCTTCTCATTTAAAATATATATTTTTAAGATGTATGAATACATAAAGGAAGAACATAGGTTTGGCATAATTATCTGCTGCTTTAAGTTGTGCCCATGTCTCTTCTTTGTAAAAATGTTGAAAGATTATTTCCTAAGGCATGTTGCCTGAAGTACGTCTTACTTTAAATGCATATTTGAATAAACAGCTGCTTTTTCCCCCTGCAGTCTTTTAAGAAGCTGCCAGATTTCCTAACAAAATGTCTTCACCTCTGTCTAAATCTGTAAATATTTAGGGAGTAGCCAAAATAGCAGCAGAGCATTTATTGTGCTAAACATAAGCTGAAGCATTCTTACTATAAATGGAAAAATACTTATTAAGAGGTCCGACTGAAATGGTTAGGTTGTAAAAGTTCGATTTCATGCAATAAAAATAAAATAAATTAAAAAAAAAACAACCAAAACCAAAACAAACCCCAACTTTTATCTAAATGTCACTGTTTTCCCTATGAACAAAGAAAACCTGGTTGTGGGGAAAAAAACAAGACAAATCATACCTTCAAAAATGAAGTTATGGCATTCATCTAAACATAAAATGCAGATGTATGGTCCAGGTATATCTGGCCTACCCATCGTAGTTGTTATGTTAGTTATCTACTTCGAATAATACTAAAATACATAAAATATATATGGTAATATGTAGATAGTGTTTGCCTGACCAGTCAAGGGCTATTTATTCAAAGATCTCTCAAGACTGAAACACTGGAGTATTTTTCAGAGAAAGCAGATTAACAATAGCAGCATGTCTCTCTCTCTCCCTCATGTATCCTACTTTTAGCAGAAAAAACCTTGATTAGATGAAAGATTTCGTGTGTGTTTGAAAATTACTCAGGAAAAATAACTTACATTTTGAGATCTGATCCAAAATCCATTAAAGACACTGAAAAGATTTAAATTATTTTTGGGTGAGGTAATAGTTGTTAATACAATTGTTTCAGTGACTGATTCAGTCTATCTAGTCCTACAGACCAATTCTTCTTCCTCCACCTACCATCTCTTTTATTTTTAATTGATGGATTTTGCATAAATAGACCTTAATGTAGCCTATTGACAAATCATGAAATTTCCTTGGAAGTGTTGAACTGAGATTTATAATTCAATAAAAATAAAAGCTTGGAATATTCCTACTGAGAAATATCATGCTAACGTTAGACACATAGAATCATAGAATCATAGAATGGTTAGGGTTGGAAGGGACCTTAAAGCTTATCTAGTTCCAACCCCCCTGCCACGGGCAGGGACACCTTGCACTAGACCAGGTTGCTTAAAGCCACATCCAGCCTGGCCTTGAAGACATCCAGGGATGGGGCATCCACAACATCTCTGGGCAACCTGTTCCAGTGCCTCACCACCCTCTCTGTGAAGAATTTCAAAATCATCTGTATTTTATAGTCATAATGATGGAGGCTTTTTTGTAAAATATTAAATTAGTATGACATTAAACCACACAACACTTACATACTTTGTGTCGTGGTTTTACTCTGGCTAGCAAAATACCATGAAGCCACTCTCACAAATCCCCGTCCCTTCCTTCAGTGGAGGGGAAGAATCATAGGAAAAAGACAAGGAAGCTCATAAAATTGAGATAAGAACTATTTACTAAGTATGTAAAAATTAATGTATGTACCAATACTACTAATAATAAATAATTAAAGTAATAGAAAATAAAACATATCAATACAGTATGACTCAATTATGATACAGTTGCCCACCATCCACTCACCAATGCACAGTCAGGTGCAGAATAGTGAAAGTCAGAGCCAGAGAGCGTGAGAGCGTGAGAGCGGTCTCATGGCAGATTCTGAGTAAAACTTATCAGTGATAACACAACTGGGAAAACTAAACAACCCCACCAACCCCCCCCCAAACGAGCCAGCACAGGAGTTAGCAAAGCAGCTAATGCAGGAGTCAAGGAGAGGATTAGCAAGTGTACGGGAGTGAACGAGCAAGAGAGTAAGGGGGAGAGTGATGGCTCCCGGAGTCCCTTCTCGCTTCTGCCCCCAGCATGACGTACGATGGAATGAAATACTCCCTTGGTCAGTTGGGGTCAGGTGAAAAACTGTGTCCCCTGCACTGCCTGTAGTGAGACAGCGAGAACTGGGAATGCAGCTGCAGGATCAGAAACGGAGAAAGACCGTGACTCTGGTGCAGGCATTGCCCAGTGCCAGCTGAGAACTTATCAGTGTTTCCCTCTGCATCCAGGAATACAGCTTCCTAGCAGCCACAGTAAAGGGAGTTAACCCTTTCCTGACTGAACCCAGCACACCATGCTATACCAAAAGCCTCAAATTTTCCAAACCTTCTGAAAAATCAAAAAAATTCCCCCCTTCCAAAAAATACCCCAAAACCCAAACCAAAAAAAACCCAAAACAGACAAACAAACCCACCAAAACTCTAGTAGCTTCTCAATAATCACAACATTCAACAGCATGCCTAAAATGATCTCTGCAATTTTCTGGGTGTTGTTAAGAGACAGACTTTTCTGTTAGTTTGCTTATAACATATCTTCAGAAAAAATCTTTCTCGATTTTCCCTGTCAGAATTATTCCCCAAAGGAGAGTAAATATGAGAAACAACAGTGCAAGTGAACACGTGTGAACTCTGAAGACATTCTTTTGAGTACAGTTCTAAGACAATGTTAAAAAAATTGGTATAAATCTGAGGCCAACCACAATCATTAAGAAAACTTTTTCTGCAGTTTGATGTTAAACTGTCCTTCATGAAATCATAGAATGGATGGGATGGGACCTTTGGAGATCATCTCTTCTAACCCCTTGCTTAAGCAAGGTCAGCAGGTTGCTCAGGACAATGTCCAGTCAGGTTTTGAATAATCTGAAGGATGGAGACTCCACAACCTCTCTGGGTACAAGAGCTCTTTCTCCATCCTTTTTATTCTGTCCATTCAAGTGTTTATACATATGGATACAATCCTCTTGAGCCTTTCCTTCTCCAGGTTAAAAAAACCCTCTCAGCCTCTCCACATATGAAAGTTGCTCCGATCCCTAAATCAATTTTGTTGCCCTTTGCTGGACCACCTCCAGTATGTCCATGTCTGTCTGTGCAGGGGAGGTCAGACAGGGACACAGCACTCCAGATGTGTCTCACCAGGGCTGAACAGAGGGGAAGGATCACCTCCCTTGACCTGCTGGCACCTTTCTGCCTAATGCAGTGCAGGAAGCTGACATCTTTGTCACAAGGGGCCATTGCTAGCTCATGATCAAGTTGTTGTCCCCCAGGACTCCGGGGTATATCTTGGCCAAGCTGCTTTGCAGATGGTTGGTCCTCAGCATGTACTGGAACACAAGGCTGATGTGGCTCATGGCCAGGGTTTAACTTTTTCCCATTGGTGAACTTGAGGTTCATTTCAGACTATTTCATTGGCCTGCTGGGTCCTTCTGATTGAGAACACAACCATCTGGCTTATCGACCGCTTGTCCCAACTTTGAACTTACTGAGACCAACTTATTGAGAGTGAGCTGTGCTCTGCAATGAATGAACATGGATTTTGGCTCCAGTACCAACCCCTGGGGTGTACTGATTATTAAAAATCTCCACCTGGACTTTGTGACAGTGATAAAAACCCTTTTAGCACAGCAGTTCAGTTAGTTTTCAGTCCACTTCATGGTCCACCTATCTGTCCATACTTCATCAGTTTGTCTGTGAGGATGTTATGGAAGGCAGTGTGGAAACATTGCTAAAGTCCAATTAACTACATCCACTGCTGTCTCCTTTTCCTGTCATCTAGATGCAAGATTTCTTAATTAAATTCTTAACTATCCTACATTCTCATAGTCTTTTCAAGGTAACTGTTTAAGAAACTTCAAGTATTTGGTGATATAGGACACATAAATGCCTGCAAAAAGTATTTTGCAAGTTATCTGGATTGCATGAATGATGTACGTTTTCAATATATATCTGAAAAAGTTTAAGAAGTCAGATTCAAGACACTTTATCAATGCATATGCTGCTTTGATCACAATTCATACTGGTTGAGGGTAAATATCTCATTATAATGAGTTGACAGACTTCTTAATGTGTGCTTTTTAGGAAAACACATTTATGTAAGATAAATATCTCTATAAACCTAGCATTATGAATGTGCACTAATGGATGAATGCATTAAGAACAAAAATCTGTCTTTTTGTGTCTTTTTTCACTTTCCTTTTTAACATGGCAAGGCAACCAGATTGAATAGTCTTGTAACTCTGTAACCCTGTGATCTTGGTTTTTATTTTCACACACATCTTACTTGAAATTGCTCACAATTATAGTGCTAAAATAATTTATCATCTTGTGAAAATGCCCTGCATTTTGAAGCAGTGTGGAAATATGTAATAAGAAGACTTGAGTGTTACAGAAAGTAAAAATGAATGTCAATATTGATGATATTAAGCACAACTCTTTCTCTGAACAACTCTGATTATCCTTATTTGAAGAGCAGTCAAGATACAGAAAAACAAAATCTGGTCTTAGTTACACTGATTTAAATACAGGGTAACTACACCACATTTAAGTGTTCCTAACAAAAGAGCTGAATTTTAATTTGGTTTTCAAATACAAAAAATATATTTTACTAGCAACTTGCTAGGGTGAGGCTTTAGGATTTCTTTAAATTCTTTTTCCTTTGATTCATTCCTTCAAAGTATGTTTATTTATGCATTCTTTTATAAATGCAATCACAGCTCATTTTGCATTTCTCATTCAGATATCATTTAAGCATAAGTCAAGTTCTGCCACGTACAGTCAGATGGTTTAATGGAAAAGATTACTTAAATACCAAAAAAACTGATTAAAACACAAGCCTGGTGGATTCCTCAATAAATATTTTTAGAATATTACACATATAATATGTTTTAAGAACTCTAAATATTGATGGACTGTGGGACAGATTAAATTCCGCAATCCAGGCACAAAACTGTGGACAAAATAAATTTCTGAACACAGGTGACTCTTTCTATAGACCATAAACTTTATTCTCTTATTCTTTCATTGGCAGGAACAGGAATATCACTTCATTTTTTGTATCTTTATGAATATGGGAATTTCTGCTTCTCCAGGTGATGGGCCAGATCCTGAGCCCATGCACTAGCACAGTCAAAGAATTGTAAAATTGCTCCTGTTCTAAATGTAGGGAAGACAAAAATTCCTATTGTAGTTGTGACACAAAAGGTGTCTGGTAAGAATGCAGACAGATGCAGAGCAAGGTGGTACAGGATGTGTGGTTCAGATAGTTTCAGCAGTGCTGCCATCTAGGAACACTGTCTGCAGCCAGTCCAGAAAAAAAACTACTGAGAAGTGTTACCCACGCTGATTCCAGTGCTGGTGCATGCACTTTTTACAACATGTGATTTATTGAGAATTTTGCTGGAAAACTTTTCAAAATATACCCTCAATCCAACGTTTTCCTGGCAGAAAAGTATCTGGGGATGTTGGTTGGCAGCCAGCTGAACATGAGCCAGCAGTGTGCTCAGGTGGCCAAGAAGGCCAGTGGCATCCTGACTTTTATCAGGAACAGTGTGGCCAGGAGGACCAGGGCAGTGATTGTCCCCTGTACAGGGAACTGGTGAAGCCACACCTTGGATCCTGAGTTCAGTTTTGAGCCCCTCACTGCAAGAAAGACACTGAGGGGATAGAGCATGTCCAGCAAAGGGAACAGACCTGAGGAAGGGTGTGGAGCACAAGACTTGTGAGGAGTGGCTGAGGGAGCTGGGGGTGTCGGGGGTGTTCAGCCTGGAGAAGAGGAGGCTCAGGGGAGACATTATCGCTATCTAGAGATACCTGAAAGGAGGGTGCAGAGAGGTACTCTTCTCCCAAGTAACAATTAATAGGACAAGAGGAAATGGCCTCAAGTTGTGACAGGGCAGGTTTAGATTGGATATTAGGAAACATTTCTTCACCAAAATGGTTATCAGGCACTGGAACGGGCTGCCCAGGGATGTTGTGCAGTCACCATCCCTGGAGGGAATTAAAAGAGGTGTAGATGAATTGTTTCCCGTAGAGGGTGGTGAAGCACTGGAACAGGTTGCCCAGAGAAGCTGTGGATGCCACATCCCTGGAAGTGTTCAAGGCCAGGCTGGATGAGGCTTGGAGCAACCTGGTCTAGTGGAAGGTGTCCCTGCTCATGGCAGGGGGTTTGGAACTAAATGGTCTTTAAGGTCCCTTCCAACCCAAACCATTCTATGATTCTATGGTTTAGGGGTGGACTTGGCAGTGTTAGATTAATGGGTAATTTTCATACTCTTAAAGGTCTTTTCCAACCTTAATAATTGTATGATTTAAACATTGTATGGTTATATAAATAATGGAACAAAAAGAGACTTAATCTTTATCTTTTCAAGTTATCTGAGATTTTTATTCTCTTTAGATGACACCTAAACATATGTTTTTGGTGCAAGGTTTGAAGACTACTTAATCACTAGTCTTTTTTTTTTTTTTTTGGTAGACATAAACAGTTCAGATAACATTGAAACCTTTTCATATTTAGATGTTGTGACTTGAAGAAGGAGGGAGACACAAGAGAACATGATTATAGGTGATAATTTTCGATGATGTCTCACTAAATTCTTGCCTTCCAAAAAATATGTATAGAGAGAACAAATAATTTTTTCTGATGATATTTTTTTAATGTTTATTTTTATGATGATACAAACTTGTAGCTCACACAGTCCCGTATCATCCTTAAAAACTGAGCTTTTACTTATTTTACTAAAACTGGTCTACAAAATCTGCTTGATATGAATTGAAAAAATGAATGTGTTGACCTACAGAATCTAGGTTATTACATGCAAGGAGTATATTAACATTGTTGATTGATTTAATAGAGGTGTAAAACTATAATGCTATAGATAGGTGCGAATATTGAGATTGCTTATTTCTAACAGGAATGTAAAAAAATATATAACATAATAACATTAAAAGCATAACAGTAGTAATGCCATAGGAAGACCTTCTATGAAGTTGATATAAATGGGCAATTTCAATAATTGAAAAGTTCTGTTCTTTGAGGTATTAATCTAATATATCTAAGAAATTCTTTGGGAGAACAATTATTATATAGTCAAAACATTATCAAAATTAATAAAATTATTAGAAGTTTCCCTCAAGGCTGTTTTTAATAAATCAGACTGTAGATACTAATATATTTAGCAGAGTTATAGCAATTTTGTCCTCATTTTCCCTATTTTATATCTCTGTTGAATACATGAGATTTGATTTTATACAAAAGTAGTCACAACTTGTTTATGAAGTCACCCTTTCACTTCCTGTAACTCCCACATAACTGGTTAGACACTCATTTTGCTATGTAGAAGTGCTTAAGTGGCTTTGTCTGAATGTAATCAGTCAAGAAAGCAGAGGACTCTTTTGACTGAAAGGTCTCCTAATGAAGAGATTGTGCTTCAGCAGCAGCTCCACTAGGGTTTCCATGAGATTTCCTAGCATAGAAAAAAACCTCTGGTTGGTGAAGAAAATCAGAGAAAACTCATTTTAAAAACCGTCTGCCATGAGATCCATAAATAAGTATCCCTGAGCTGAAGGTAGCATGGGTACAGTCACAGTCAAATAAACTGTTACAGAAGCTGCAATCCTGTTTCCTATTGACAGAGCAAGTCATTTAAAGTACCTTTGGATACTGGTTTCACGAAGTTGCTTTGTGGCTTTGGCCCAGGATAATTCTTGTTTCCTCCAGTATGTATTTCTTGAGAAAAATTCCCCTATTCTAGCAGAAATTTTCCCATTTCACTAGGAATGGTGGGTTTTTTAGGCTTTAGCTGCCTAACATCTTATAAAATGAAAATTCCCAGTTAGAGTGGAGCACTAGATCCTACTGCAAGAACACTACAGATATGTCTATCCATAGCACCAGAGGCAGGAGAAGAGTTAATCTGAGCAGGTCAGGGAACAAGGCTGTTTCAACCATGTTAAACTGTCACAATTATCTTCACACTGTCATTTTTCAATGAAAGAATCATCTTTATTACATCCAGAATTGAAAGAAGATATGGGAAGGCAGTGGACCAAAAAATGACACAATAGTTGTATTAAAGTGTAATCCATTGAATCTAACATAGCACGAACTCAGAAACTGAGTACATGCAAGTAGTGAATGTGTTATTCCTTGTTCTATGAGAAAAAGAAGAAAATTTTGGTTTGACAGTACCATTCTAGGCTTGATTATGAACTTTCCAAAGCCTCCAGCCAAGATAACCCCCTAAGCATTTCTACAGTTCTTTAATATGCAAGACCTGAATTTCTGAATAAAAAACTTCCAGCCCTGGTGGTATCTAGCAGAGATAACTGGTTACACTTTTTTCTCCATCTCTTCAGGACAGACACTGTGTTAGTTCTACCCATTTAGCCTGTGTATTGAGGACTTTGACATAAGAAAAGAAGGAATGTAATTTCAAAATCCTCAAAATTTCTGAAATTCTTTCAAATATTCTGTGAAATATTCATTGCTACCTTACACAAGCTTGTTCACTGTGTCTTAAGCTCTGAATACTGATAAATGAGTCACCAACACCACCAGGATAATATTAAATAAAATATTAACAAACCCTTAGGATAATAAATACATAAAAATAAAGGTAAGTACTAGTTTGTGTAAAAGTAATTTACATGTTACTGTACAACCATGCAGAGCTCCAAGTCACTAAGAAAATAGTGTGAGGGAAGTGAATAAAATGTGAGAGCACAGGAATGTCCTTTCCGAAGAAGATCAGAAGTTTGTATACTTGTGCATGCTGTTTTACTGTGTCAAATGTCAAGTAACTGCAAATAGAACTGAAGAATAAGACACCAATACAACAGTGTTTTCACAGTGTATTTCCCTAGCGATTTCAAGTAATCTATAGCTTGGGGAGTTTTTGAACTTGTGCTATCTTTTATTTATTACGTCTGGAGAGATTTCTTTTCTTATTAATCTAATTACTTTTTCAAAACACATAAGCTACTGGCACAAGTTTCAGTAGCAGAGTCTTCCACAACTTCACTGTATTTTTTTTAACAGCATATCTCACTTACTTTAACTTGGCTATGGAAAAAGGTCACTTAAATTTAGTTATTTCATAGCCATTTTTCTATATTCTTTATGATGTCATGGTACTTTATCATGCACCTACTCCATGGGCACATCTAGTCTGGAAAGCTGTGGTCAGCTTAGTCCTTTCTGGCTGTTCACTATGTACAATTGGACATAATTCAGTACCTGGAATTGAATCAGTCCCCTTTAGCTTTATTTGAATTTACAAGAAGACAAAGAGCATCTGCAATGTCTGTCTCACAAAAGAGTTCAGCAACACATATGCAGTCAGGGAATTTCTCTGTAATAGAAACCAGAACATTCTGAAACTGGGAGATTTATAAATATAAATATAATAATGCTTAAAGACACAAAAATATGCACAAAGAAAGATTTTGTTACCAGATTAAATGGGATTTAGAAAGGAATCACATATTTCCTAAGTTTTGTAAGATCCACAGACTGTCTGATCTGCACTGCAAACAGTTTTCTTTTTGTAGTGCTTTAAACAGTTCACATTAGTTAAAATACAGAAACACCTTAGCTGGGGAGACAAATTGCTGTGATTATTCTTATTTAAATAAGGAACATTGAAGCACGGAATTCATGTGTTTTTATGACCAGCTTTGGATCTGAGTTTAGACTTAGAGAAAAATCTTGGCTTTAACTCCTTATCGATCTTGCAGGTTCACGGAATGAAATTCAAGAACAGAAACAACTTTACTACTTTCAATCTACTGAAAAATAATAGATATTGGCCATCTTCTGTACTGCTCCTAACCAGATCATTCAAACATGGACACTTTCTCAGTTTTGAGCCATGTGGTTAGGCACTTACGAGATACTTGGATTGTCTTGAAGTTCACTGGAAAAATTTACTATGGCTGATGTAGTCGTGTAAAATGTGTCACCTGGTTGAATACAGGTAGAATTTGGAGATCTTTACTAAATCTTTGTTCTGGGAGAACAACAGGGACATAAAATATGAAAAAGATTTATAAATCATAACAGATTTAAATATGACAGCAGGATTTATAAAATTGATTATGGTAGGATTTTAGAGCACATTTATAACCTACATCAGATATATCTCAAGAGCAAAATAAGGTGAGTAGCTGAAATATTTCCATTTAGAGATTTTTCACATTTTTTATAGATTTATCATTGAATTTGCCTATTTTACTTGAGAAGCCAAAGAATGGCAGATGAGTCTCTGGATTTTTAAATCCATTTTGAAACAAATCAATTTTTTGAGAAGTTATTGTAACTAAATATAATCCTTAAAATAAAAGCTTTTAAAGTAAAATGAGCAGGTTGAGGGAGGTGATTCTCCCCCTGTACTCTGTTCTTGTGTGACCTCCCCTGGAATACTGCATCCAGCTTTGGAACCCACAACATAAGAAGGATATAGATGGGTTGGAGCGAGTCCAGAGGAGGCCACGAAGATGATCAGATCAGAGGGCTGGAGCACCTCTGCTATGATGAAAGGCTGAGACAATTGGGCCTGTTCAGCCTGGAGAAGAGAAGGCTCCGGGGAGACCTTATAGCACCTTCCAGCACCTGAAGGAGCCTACAGGAAGATGCGAGGGGACATTTTACAAGGGGCTGTAGTGACAGGATAAGGGGTAATGGGTTTAAATTGAAAGTGGGGAAGTTTAGGTTAGATATCAGGAAGAAATTCTTCATGGAGAGGATGGGGGGGGCACTGGACAGGATGGTGAGGCACTGGAACAGGTTGCCCAGAGAAGCTGTGGATGCCGCATCCGTGGAAGTGTTCAAGGTCAGGCTGGATGAGGCTTTGAGCAACCTGGTCTAGTGCAAGGTGTCCCTGCCCATGGCAGGGGGGTTGGAACTAGATGATCTTTAAGGTCCCTTCCAACCCTAACCATTCTATGTTTCTATGAAAACACATTCCTGCAGATTTATTCAGAAGACTTATAAATCAGTAGTACAGAAATCTCTGAAACGTTCCTTGAAAATGCTTAATGTTTAAATGTTCCTGTATTTAAAACTACTTGGCTTGTTTCTCCAATCATCTCTTAGTTTGAGACAGAAATAAATCCTCTGAAATACTTAGAGTTCCTGAAATATGTATGTATTCACTCCAGTTACAGCCCAAACCATAAAACCTAGATTCAGTACAAATGAAATTATGCATTCAGACACTAATTAACCAAGTTTCTGGTGTACTAGGTTAGAGACACTAAATATTCTCTGACCACTTGTGCAAACACTTCTTGCTGTCATTCCTATATGGGCTTGTAGACTTTGCATATAACACATCTCCTTGCTCTACATTCATTATTGATTCTTTCTTATGATGATGAGAGACCCTATTCTCTGACAGTTTAAGGTCAAGTCTCAGCAGAACTATGAGGAGGTGAGTGGCCTAAAGATAATTTAGGTCATCATGTACTAATCCCAATTAATCCACTGCAGCACTCTTGTCAAGTCACTTTCTTTGTAACACTGTTTATCTTCCCGTTTTTCATTTCTTCCATTTATTTGAATAAAATTTTTCTACCTTTTTAAGGAAGAGACTTTCTTTCATGCGTATCTGTCAGGACAGAGATATTCATACACAACACAGAAATAAACAATTGTATTCATGATTTTGCATTCAGCTGAACTTTGAAATGGGTCACAATCTTTGGCTGAGGAATTAGTCTGCTACCAATAAGCTAACTTGCTGCAATAGCAGATAATTCTTATCTTGAACAAGTTGTAATGTCAGCCAATATTATCATTATCACACTTCAAAAATAGGAGATAGCTGAAAGAAAGTAATTTAAAAACAAATAAACTGAACTCAAAAAGTGTGGAAGCAGCCTGAGAGAGTAATTATGGAGCTCTACAGTCAATATTGCCTTTGTGTATCTCAGCTGGTTGACTGACTGGTAAAAATATTTTTAGCTACTTCTGCCATTTTATATTTAGAAATATTTTCCTTTCCTAATATAATTGGCATTGTTTCATTTGTGTTTCAAATCTTGTTTCTTTTTCTACTGAGATCCTCATATGGCAATATAATTAATTCTAGACCAAGGATTAAGCATTCAAGTAACAGAATATTAATTTTTCTTTTTGTTAGTAAGGCACAAAACCATTTTTTCTGAAGATGATTGTGAGTAGAATGGATAGAAAATAGTTTCACACAACAATCATTGGTCTGGTTTTAGTCAGGACAGAGTTAATTTTCTTCAAAGTGGCTGGTATGAAGCTACACATTTGGAATTGCCCTGAGAATAGTACTGATGAGGTGTCTTTTTAGTTGGTGCTAAGGAGTTCTTGTACGAATTAGAGGTCTTTTCCATCTTCTGATACTGCAGCTGTGTTCCCAACTTTCTCATTACGAGCAGTAGGGGGTACACACAGTTCTGACAGTCAACCTAAACTGAATAAAGGAGTATTTCATTCCAGAATACATCATGCTCTGTACATAAGCTGGGAGTAGGCTATAGCTCTTTTGCTAAGTCCTTAGCTTGCTTGTTTATTAGTGAGTTGGTGGGTCAGTTGGTTTTCCTGGTCGTGTTGTCGCTTCTGGGGCTCACTCTGACTCTGCTGTGACCATGCTCAGGCTCTGACTCTCAGGCTCTCTGGCTCTGTCTCTCGCTACTTGGGACCTGGCTGTGCATTGGTCGGTGAGTAGTGAGCAATTGTATCATATGTTCTATTTTCTATTAACTACTTAATTAGTAGTATTATTGTTAACATTATTAGCATCACTATAATATTAATTTATATTCAATTATCATATTGTTCTTATGTTGATCTACAAGCTCCCTTGTGTTTTCCTCCAATTCCCTTGCTCCTCTGGAGGAGGTGCAGGGAGGTGATCTAGTGCCTGCCTCATACTTTATTGCTAGCCAAGGTTAAACCACGACAACCTGGCAATCTGATGATTAAGTCACATTCAACTAACAACTTTATCTGAGGTGAAGACAAGGGTGGAAAAAAAAAAAGAATAAACCCCCACATTTCATACTGATTTTTGTTAATGCCACTTGATAGTTTTTAGATTTTACCCGGTTAGAAAAATGGGAGCTTTCCTCATCTTCTGATCTCTTGCTATTTTCATAAGATATGCTATAGGCAGTGCTTGTGGTAGATCTTGTTTTTCAAAGAGTCTTATACAGACTGAGACTATGTGACACTCAATTGCAAGCGAAAGGACTAAACTCAATTTTCCACTTAAAGATAACAGGGTGTGTTTATTAATAATTAATGAAAATTATGTTGGGAATATGGCAGCAAATCAATATTGGGGATGTTTGATATTGCTTACAAATAGAGAGACAATAAGGATCAGAGAGTTTATGTAAAAACATTAAAAAGCAAATATTTTAAAATCAATTACAAACAATCCCAAGTACATTGTCTCATTTGTGAAATATTTAAATAGAACATCCAAGATGTCATCAGAAAAAAGAAATATGACTGGCAAGGAAACAGAGAGGATGCGAGGAAAAGTAAAAAGAAGAATCCACTGTAAACCAATAAATGTTTATTTAATTAAAATTAATATGTATGTAGCCAATACTTACTTTATAACTAAAATACACTGGTATAGATTGGCAAGGATTTCACTTTATACAAAAACCTATCCAGATCATCACCCAGATCACTTTATTTATGTCAATCCTTTTTTGGTGGCTACTCAGGTTTGAGCTTGCTTTCATCCTTATGTAAAAGCCACCCTGAGTAGGATCTGATCTTTCTGTGTGGTGGCATAGTAACTAGCACCCAAAGAGACACAGCTAGTACGAGTTTCACTTCTGCTGCAGAGATTTGGTTTGCTTGACATGCACAAACATTACAAAGGCATCAAAACTATGAAAATGTAGATTTTTCAATAGTTGCTGCTGTTGCTGGTTTTTTTTTTTCATTGTTACCCTGCATCTTGTTAAGTCTAATAATAGGTATGAAGATGAAGAGTTACAAATTTGGACAATAAAGGCAAACTAACTTTGCCAGTTTAAACTACTGATAACTCTGTCCCTGGGAGACTGTTGCTAGCTGTTGTGTTCATTTAAGTTACTGGGATGTTTTAAATCCTTTCTGGTGATTGAAACCTTAAAACTCAGATCAAAATTTGGAGTTTGCCTGTCTCTGCCCCACCATCATGCCTTTTATGTCAATCAACAGAGCTAAAACTTTTTAGCTTATTTTTTTCTATTTAAAATTGTTTATAATCCCTTAGTCATGAAGCCTTGGCTTCTAAGGCAAAAATCTAAGCACAGAACATTACATATGTAGTAGAAGAATTTATATTGTACGTTTACTATTTGAAGCAAGGAGAGAGTTTCTTCATGAGTTTTCTGTACATCCAAATATTAATAATTTTATATCTCTATGCATAAAATTGAAGACAGGGAATTTGAAATCAATTTTAAAGATTCCGTGATTTATGCTTTCTTTGTTGAATAAAACACTGAAATGTGGTTTTAAATGGAAACTTACTGAAAGCATTTTTTTCTTTTAGAAGAATAATACTTATTTCAGTTAAAGTAGATATCTGTATTTTGAACTTCTTGAAAATATTCACAAAGAAACAGCAGTCCTAATCTAAGATAGATGTCCATTTAACAAGGTTAACACACAAAGAGATTAAGAATTTCAAGTTGTCCCAGCAATATCGGTGCATCTAGTTTTGGAAAAGAGTTCTTCTCACAAACCTTATGAGGGGTAAAAATAAGAAACCAAAAGTGCCCCAGCGACTGGTTCATTCTCCTGGGATGCAGAGAACTCCCAGCTAACATCTGTTCTGAGAAAGAGCTTGGCTCTCCCGTATGCAAGTAGATGATCATTGTATGTGCATATGATTTACAGTTAGTTTCTGATTACCTCTTTCATGGCATTTTTCAAAAATGTAATTTTGAAGTGTTAACTATTTCTGAGTCAACACCTCATCCAAAAAAGACAAAGAAAAATGTTTTAGTACATAAGTCATGTTTTCTATTAACAGTACCAATAACAAAATCTGTGGAAAAATTCTAAGTGCCTTTTTTCAGTAGCGACCAAAACGTGACTCTCTGCATTATGTGAGGATATTGTATGCATAAAAATCAGCAACAAATTGTAAAACAGAATACCACAGACAATCTAAAATTTTTGTAGCAGCCAGTAACCAGTGACAGATAATTTTCTACAAAATTATTTTCTGATCTCTTAGTCCTAATCCCCAAAGATTGAAAAATTTATTGAAAAGAGGAGCTTGAGAGCAAATAATGAAAACTTTGATACTAAAAATCATAAACTGAATAAATATATTGTATATGTATGACATGTCACAATTTAGCCATGTCCCTCCCTGCTAGATGTTCTTATTTCCTCAGATATTAATTTTCATGGGTCTTTTAGCAGGATGTGTATTGTAGATGTGGATGCTTCAATTTGTAGCATACAGCATTTTCAAAATATTTTTAAGGTCCCTTCCAACCTAAACCATTCTATGATTCTATGAAAATGTTATCTACACTGAGAGGTGTGATTTTATTGTTAGGGGTTGAAATTTTGGAGGCTATGGTAACAAACAGGACTAATTTGACTTGTTCCTCTGTGATCTACTCTGGGTGATCCTGCTCTGGAAGTGGGGTTGGACTAGATGATCTTTAGAGTTCCCTTCCAGCCACTATCCTTCTGTGAATCTGTAATGACCTAAGTGATGATTAGGAATCATAGAATCACAGAATGGTTTGGGTTGGAAGGGACCTTAAGGACCATCTAGTTCCACCCCCCCTGCCATGGGTAGGGGACCCCTTCCACTAGACCAGGTTGGTCAAAGCCTCATCCAGCCTGGCCTTGAACACTCCCAGGGATGGAGCATCCACTTCTGTTGGCAACCTGTTCCAGTTCTTCAC
>NW_010249464.1:0-9990 GCF_000690775.1 Eurypyga helias
GTTGACTGGGCCTGATCACCTGATCTTCAGCCGCTTTGTACTCTCTTGTGTCATCAGAGTGGAGCTCCTGCTCTCCAAAACACCACCAGGAACCCAGCATGCAGCCCGCACTGGTTGGGTATGTTTTGGCACTGGGTAACCTGGGGAGTTGACAGGTGGGAGATGAGTTTCTAAGCAGCAAGAAGAGGCTCCAACCAACAGCTCCTCTGTTATAGCTCTCCCACAGGCTGTGGGTATGTCAAGAACTGGACTCTATGTCCAGCTCTGGAGTTGGAGCTGGGATGCCCAAGATGCACCACACCTATGCCAGAGAGATGGAAAATGAGACTATCACCCTGTAGGGGTGGCCACACACAGGAGGACAGACTTGCGCTCTGGTCTCTTATCTCAGAGCCATTCCTGAATTTTTCAGATAGCCACTGTCTCCTATAAAGGGAATAAGCCATGCTTGAAGCAAGGATCAGCACCCAGTGAGCCACGAGAAAATACTCAGCAGCTCCCCGAGGTTGCCTGGGCCAGAGGATCACGCATCACTTCATAGTTAGGACGGCTTGCCCTGAAGTGGAACTATGATTTTCTCTGATGACAAAATACGCTTTTTTCTGCTCTTCCCCCACAGACATTCCCCACCCTCCCAGATTAGAAATTCACAGTGCACACAATAGGACCATGATTGCTATTTTCCACATTCTGCTCATCATTTTCTTTAGTCACACCTCTGTGATGTTTAATAAGTCCTTATTGAATTTGACAGCAGTTGTATGCCAGAAGCACAGACATAGCATTAGTCACATTTCCTCTTCTCTAGAGTAATCCAATAATGGCTAGGTAATTAAAGCTTGCCCCTTACTAACTTGTTGGGCTTCATGCTTTTTCTTTTGTATATTCAAAATCGAGTTTTTCCCTGCAGATCAGCCCTGTCTGCATTGGACAAAAGCTGGTGAGCTGCAGGGCAAAGGCCATGCCAGAACGAGGGAAGAACAAGTGAAATGAAAACGAAAGAGGAAAAAGTACATAAAAAATGGTAAGGCAGAGGGAAAAGTGGGAGGGGGGTACCTCCTCTTTGTACCTGCAAGCCACAAGCATCCTGGGCCATCACCCGGTGCCTGGTTTGAGACCTGTGTTCACACCAAGAGTGAAATGGCAACACACTCCCCCATGGGGCGAGGAAAGATGTAGTAGGACACGTCAGGTAATGTGGAATAACAGTGGTTTAGAAAAGATGCTAATCTGTACACAAAGTATTTTCTTTTTAGTTCCGAGCTTCCTTCCTATACTCTGAAGTGAAGGAGCTCCAAGGCAAGGGAGTTATGATTGCTGGTAGACTCATGATGTCCGCACCCTTTGTCATGAATTCTCCTCATGAATTTCCTTACTCATTATGTTCTTCCTCATCCTCTTTTTCTTTGACTTTCTTTTGAAAACCAAGGGCAAGATTTTCATATGTCAGTGCTTAAATTTAGGTCATAAGCACATTTTAAAATAAATATCAGGTCATCAGCAGCACCACTTCAGTCTCCATTATCACAAAGAGCGATGACAAACTATGCAGTCAACGAAAGGTGGCTTCTAATTATTCTGTGCCTGAGGTAGAATAGTGAGGACTTGATATCCCAGAGTGGCTCCTGAAAGTCAGATAAAGTGGGATATCTAACTCAGTGTACCACGTGGTTTTTAAGAATTCTTGGGAAGCTTTAGATTTTGGCTTTTACTGAGCTGGGGATCACTGCGCAGAGGATGCAGCGCCATCCTCAAGCTATATGGAGCAGCAGCATGGCCACTCCTGTAGCAAGTGTACCTCTTCCCTGGTCTACATGGTTTCTGACCTAAAAACCGCAGCTGATGCTATGGAAAAGCCACAGATAAGCAGGAGTAATTGCCAAATTGTTCAGAAAAACCAAGCTTGTTTAGATAACCCTGAGACATATGGCACAACAGAAGATGACGATGTTTTATGGCCAAGAAATCATTTTGACACTAGATGTTTGATGATGAGCGTTCTGGGGATTCAAATATCAAGACAACATCCCGATCTGGGGATCCACATGTTGGTTATGCTCCATCCCTACACTCCTGTTTTGTAGTGCCTGCTAAAGCCAGCACTAACAGGGGCCAAGACCAGGATGATGCCAGCAGCTGAAAACCAGTTTGGGAGAGATGCAGCACCATCGGCCAGAGGTGGAGACAAAACCCATGAAGAAGGCAAGGGCCAAGGAGTCAGCACAACTGACCATGAGTGCAGATCCACTTTACCCTGTAAGAAGTGTTTAAATGTACAAATGCTGGAAGAACAACGGCAGCCTGGAGTACAGTAATTTTAAAACCAAGAGCACTTTCTCAGACATCCCCTTCACAGAATACTGAACTTTCAATCCAAATAATGTCATGGAGGTCAACAAACCCTTGAAATACCTAAATTTAGGTATCTTTTTCCATATCCTCATGCCTCAGAGCTTTCTTCATCCCAGATATAGATAAAGAGATCTAATATTAGGGCTCTAATTTTGAAAGTTTTGTCTGCCAATCCCAATATATTAGTGCTTATACTGTTAAATGTATACCCTAAATTATGTAGGTGGTGCACCATCACTGACTCAATGTTTTCATATTCTACCTTCCTAACTCTAAAAGGCAAATTTCCTTTTTAAGAAGAGCCCCCTTTGAAGTAACTGAGACTACTGTGTGAATAAGGGTTTGTAGAATCATACCTGAAAACCAAATCACTGTGGTAGGAACCTCGTCTTCTCATTCATACACAAGAGGCTGGAAACAAACACATAATTCTGTGAAATGACATGTGTCACAGTCAAGGCTTCTGTTCTGCTGTGTTGGCCCATTTGGAGCTATGCTCTGCTCCACTGTAAGGAGTGGGTCTACTTGATAGCTAATAGACCTGAAATTTTCATCCTATGTTTGCAGACACAATGTCAAATCAGAATCAGAGGAACTTCATATTCAGGATGAAATCCTGGAGCAGGACTGTTCTTTCATGACCTTCAAGGCATGTTTAGATATGTCTGTACCAGTAAACAGCATGAAGCTTGGTTACTACAACAGTACACAATGGCTTGCGGTAATGTGCCTCTTCCTACCCCAAATCTGGCTGCTTCTATCTGGATTTCTCAGGGAGAAAAGTCCTGGGCCCATGTCATCACCATGCCCAGGTGTCTTACAGAAGATGCTAGGTGGCACGGGACCAGTCTGCCAAACTCTGCACAACTCACATACCCAAGCCCTATCTTTGGCCCCTGCATTTTCCTAGCATGCTTGCTGCTGCCTTGGAGCCCCCAGAAGCAGGTTCCCCAGCCCCTCGCCCAACTTTGGCAGCCCCAAGGCCTGGGCTCAACCCCCTCAGCACCCTCAGAGCAGGGCCCAGAGCTGGTGTACTACCATGGACTATTTCACCTTCGGCACGTGCCCTTTGGCATTTCTTGCCCGATCTCCATCAAAAAGTGGTGTCCTTTGGCTGCCTGGGGGTGGTCTCAGGAGGGGCTGAACAACCACTGCTGCTGGGTCCCAGTGTTGGCAAGGCCTGCAAGGACAAGAGCAGCTCCTTTTGGGAACTGGCCACACCAAAACCACCTCTTACCTGTGCCCCAGCTTAAAAACGCTTCCTTTTATAAGCCCACTCCTTCTTTCAAGTTCCCAGGGATCTCTGAAAGGTCGTGAAAGCTGCAATAACAGTCTTTAATAATTTCAAGTATTTGTGTTACATGTTGGACGTTGCTTACTAAAACATCCACCTGGAGGGAATGAAAACACCCCCTCAGACACATACACATCCATCCCGTGGATAAAAGCTCCTTCTAATTGCAGCAGGAAATGTGACATTTCAAATTGGATGGACGAAGGCACTAATCATCCCCGCTGAGGAATGATCCTGCGGGGACCAGGAGAGGGGGGTGGGCAACCGAGTTACTCCTCTCCAGTCTCAGTGCCAATATGCTGTGAAACATATTTTCTTAATTTAATAAACAGCCCTTCCCTCCCCCACACTACTCACTTCTCATGGAGCAAATACGAAGCGGAGACAGCCTGTGCCACAGGAAAGGTGGGAAGTTGGGATCGGTTGTAACAAAGATTCTCCACTATTTTGCACCACGTGCAAAGTTTCCTTGCCTTCCAGGGTTGTTAAAGAGTCAGGTGGTTCACTGCCATTAGCAGGCTCCGAGTTACCTTTTGATTTTTTTCTCTCAAAAGGGAGGAACAAAGATTTACGTTTATCTGAATGCAAACATACATCTTAAAGATGCATAGACGCATTGACAAGACAGCCCACAGTCAATATATTATCCACCTCTAATCAAAAGAATCACCTTTCCCTTTTCCCTACTACCAATCACTCCTTCTGAGGCACATTTGCTGCATCATTTACATGGAACTTACTTTTGTTTGTAACTCCTTATCCTAACTCCTTACTCAGACACTGCCCCCTGCCATGGGGTGGGAGCTGCTTGGAGCGAGGTTCAGTCCAGATGTGTCCACCGCTGGGAGCCCAATGCCTGGAGTCCCAGCCCAGCAGCCAGTGTGGAGGGTGGGCAGCAATTAGGTGGGCACAAGGTCCATCAAAGGCTACCAGGAAGGGCTGATTGCTGTAGGCTTAAATCCCACTCCTCCCAGACGCTGGAAGATGCTGAAATTGGGTCAGTATTGCCACCACCGGAGTCACAACCACAGACACCTTTCTGCAGGCAGATGCTTCAGATGTTATTCTAGAAATCCTGGCAGGGTGGTGCACCTCCTGACCCTCCTTTGGCAATGCAAGAAATGGGAGATTCATCTTGGAAGACGCATCCTTCTCTGCCAAGCCCTTGAGCAGGACAGAAGGGAGCTGTCTCCATGCAGAAGAGCTTCAGCAGTTTGGGACGCATGAGCTAGCGCATGATCAGGTATTAGGGGCAGCTGGCTCTCCAAGTGTCATTGGGATGCTCAGATGAAAAACAGGAGACCACATTCCATGGACTGAGGAAAAGTTGCACATTTCCTTCACCACTCGGCGTGATGTGGGTGGTTTTAACACCCAGGACTGGAAAACACTGCGTGGCCGGCACCGGTGGGAACATGGCTCCAGGACTTTCCTCACCACAAGGGTAGCAGTGGCCATTGAGCCAGGGGGGAGGGTGGCAGGAGGGACACATAATCCACTCCTCCCACCCACCCCCTGAAGCGGTTTGGTGACAGGCACATTGGGAACAGGACACTCCACGCCGGGACACAGCAGTGGGTACTGGGATGACTGCCCACAGGAGATGGTCCATGCCTACCCATGGCACCGGCAAACCTTTCCAGGGCCTGACTCTGTGGGATAAGTGAGGGATCTGGGAGTTGAGTGGGCAGTATCACCGTGGGAATGGGTGCCAGGATTTGGGCTCATGTCTGCACAGTGGAGATGGCCCATGGCCAGGTGTCATCGCTGCCAGGTGCTCCCTGAGTCCTCTCGATCTTCACCTCGCTGGCCTCTTGCTTTCCTTGAGCTTCTCATTTCAGTCTCCAGCTGTACTTGAGGTAAAAATTTGTTGTCTTGGGGGAAAAAAAAAAAAACCAAACCACAAAGTAATTTACTGTGAAGCACTGGCTGAAAATCATTTTCTGAACCACTGCACAATTTTAATCAGACGACCATACTGTATCCAATCAAGTGAGGATTTGCAAGGGGGGTAGGGGGGCGTTTCGCTGTGGCCTTCCCCAGAGGACACTAAATCCAAGCTCTGCTCAGGAAGACGAGATGTCTCGGGCTTCACAGCCTGCCCAAACCTAATTTGCACGAGAATTACATGGCCATTACTAATGTATACAGTGACTCAAATTGATTAGTTTGCTATTAGTAAGAGCAACCCTCTCGCTTTGGTGATGGCAGCTTCCGATGGAGGAGCACAAAAGGGACAGAACAAAGCGAAGTTGCTGCTTTGAAAGCGTGGTGGGGAAGAGGAAGGTGGCAAGGAGGGCAGTGGGGGGTGAGAAAAGTCATGAGTTTGGCATGCAAAAGAGCCTGGGAATGTCTGGACTTGGTATTTTACGTGCTTGGCACATCTAGCGTTAAAAAGAAAATAATCACCTGGCTTAATTTCCAGGTCCCTGAAGTCTCAGCACTCGTAATGGGAGGTCTCTGGTTTTAATTCAGGACTCCCACGGCCATGGGAAATCCCAGACGTCCCTGCAGCTCCCCTTCATGTTTGCAATCCTGGGGGTGCTGCTTTGCGGGAGCCCCCGACCATGGTCCTGCACAGCCTCACCCACTTCTTCACGGCACTCGGAGCCCCTGAGGGGCAGAGACTGGCTCCACCGATGCCCTGTGCAGTGAGGACTGCATTCTCCCTCCTTGGCACAATGAGACACAGCAATTTAGGGACAGTACAAATGCTTTAGCTGGAGTTCCCATCCCACTTCTTCCTACACCTCCGTGATGAATATGTCCCCTCTGGGAGTGGGAACTTGGGAGTTCAAATCCCTGGTGCAAATGAGGTCCAGGGGTGTTGGAATACTGGCCTCCAGCATCCCCAGTACACCTCTTGGCTTTTACACGTTTTTTTGCAAGAAGAACATGGCAAGGGCTCAGGTCAGGCAAGCCCAGAGACAGCGAGGGTGCCGCTCTGCTACTGACGGGACTTATCCTGATGGCAGGCACACTGATTTCTTTCCTGAAATCTACCCGCTACAGCACAAATCTCACTTAATGAAAACATAACCCTGGAGCCAAACCTCCTTTCCCACACAGCCACACGCTGATCCTAACACCACGTGAACATACATTTTGCATTCCCACCCATGGGAATCTCCCCACACATTAAAACCCCCGAAGACTGGAGCTGGGACAAGGAAGGATGGGGAAATTTCACTGCAACCTGTCACTGCTCCCACACAGCTTCTCCCTGTGCAGCTCTTCCCTGTTACACTGGCTTGACATTAAAAGATGCCTGTGACAAAGCAAAAAGGAAAGGCTGTCACCCAGCCTGGTTGTCACCCAGGCTAAGACACACTAAGTATTTGTTCTCTAACCCTGACAGGTATTTGCAGGGCTCCAAAGTCTCCCCGGGCAGGGGGTGGCACTGGGGAAAGGCAGTCCTGTCACCAGCACATCCCTTGCCATGAGGTCCTGAGCTCTAAGTGTGCACTCCGGGATCATCTGATTAGATTTCCCTTGACTGAAAAGCACAGTCAGTCTGACACACTGATAATATAAGAATACAGTTAGTAATACTATAGCAGTAGGAATAGCAATACCATTGTCTTCACGATGCAGCTAAATCAAGTTAGGTGATTCCCGGCACCTTTTTCTGGAGCTCCAGCTGCTGCACATCACAGCTTGAGGTGAGTTCAGTTAGGTGCAAGGTTACGTTCCAAATAATGGTTATGTTCTCTCCCCTTCCCTCCTTCACAGGAATGGGAGAAGCATGCTGTCTCCTTGCAGATGATGAAATTCAGCCTATGGAGATGTAGGGAAAAACAGTACCTACAGCTGGAGGAGACCAAAAAATGAAGTCACTCGTGATGTAAGGACACACAGGGTGTGTCAGAGCAGCAGTGCTTGCAGCAAGCCTTACACTTCTTGCCCAGCTCGTCTTGGGACCAGCGTAGGCACAGGGTAATAACCCTACCCCTCCACGCTGCAGAGTGCTATCGCAGGGCTGACGTCCTGCGGGTCCTTCAGCTGCCACTGAAGCAGCTCAGGCTCAACCCAAAGGCCCTACTGATGGCTGAGGGACGGGATTTGGCATCGTCCCTCCTAGCACTGCCATAGGTTAGGTCAGCTTTCTCACCTGGCTTTCACACCTTTTAGATTTGCCTTATCTTGCATTTTACAACACTCCGGTACGCAAATCCAAGCTCAAGCCCAGTTTTACCACCAGGCTGCCTAATTCAGCTATGGTTTCACTTCACCATGTTTTGTGGCTCCCCAGCTGCTTGGGCACAACCATGCTGCTTTTGGAGGCACTGCAGCACCAAAGAGCCTCGGCTGTGGTCACGAAACAGATGTGGGGGGAGGAACGCAGATTTTAATGCATGGAAGAGTAAAAGGAGGCTGGCAGGGAGACAGGCCAGTCGTCTTCTAGGTGGATGCAGCCATGCAAAGATGGGACAGGACTTAAGGCTGTTCAGCATCGGCAGCTCGGTGAGTGTTCGCATTCCCTCCCTGGCTCCAGCCTGCTCGATGCCGAGCCCTGCCCCATCGCCTGCTGAGAGCTGCTAGAAAAAACTTGCATGGGTCTTTATTTGTTGTCCTGGGAAATATTTAATCTTGACATAAAACACATCTACTTCTGCGACCTGCTAAATATCTCCACAGTGTTCCTTAAGCTGAGTTGGAAGCACTTCATTCCTGACCTGTTTTCTCCCCCCTCTTCCCACCCGCTGAACGCACCGGCAGGGAAGCCAGGATACCAGCCCTTGTACCCCTCAAACCAGCATCAAAAGCCATACATTCAGCTCTTGGAAGCGAGTATTTGTGGAATATTATGTTGCTACAGCTGTTAATTTTTCACACGGCAGGTGGAAAACCCGTCCTGTTTGAAGGGCACAACGGAAAAGGCCAGTTGTTCTGTAATACTTTACAACACAGGAAAGTGGGGGCTGTTTGCAGCCAGCACTGCGTATCCAAACCGGAGTATCCACACAGACACTTCAGATATTTTAAGCAAATACTCAAAGCTCTTGTTCAGTCTTTTTCTCCAAGGTATGGCAAAAGCAGACAAGCCATTAATTGCACAGGCAGATGGCTATTAGGAAGCGTGTGAGAACTGGCTACACCACCACTGTGTGGGTGGAGCTGATTAGATGGACCTGAATCAAAAAAAAAAAAAGGAACATTTCCTACATTGCTGCATGGTGAGAAAAGCTTTTCCCGTGTGACTGCAGAAGACAATTCAAAAATAACAACAAAATTGCTCCTCACTTCCCCACTGAGCCAGGTTACTAGCCAGAGCACTTTGGGGTTTATATATAATTCCTCCACAGCTTCACTGCCAGGTAACAAACACATGGGACCAAGACGAGCACGGGAAGGTTCGGGGTTTTCTTCACACAGGCACGCACAGGTTAAACACACAGAGACCCAGAGTAACAGAGGTGCCTACTTCTCTGCAAGCTGCCACCAGAAAACCCTCCCTGCTCCTCTGCTGTCCCATCTTTAAGCAGCTCTGGTTTACCAACCTGCTTGGCCCTACCTGGGATGCATCTTTGGGCTCCTTCACCACGGAGACCTCCCACCAAAACCAACCAAAGCAAGGCTGCCTATTTCAACAGCCCATTCCACCCACCGGCACAGATGATGAGGGCACTTTGCAGGCAGGAGACCTTCTTCAAATCCTCTGGGGCTGACACGGCTGCCTCTCCCGCGAGCAGCCCTGGGGACAGCACGGCCCTAGCTGGCCAGTTTGGTAGGGTCTGTACAAACTGGAAGTTTCCACTAGAAAGATCAATGGCTTCAAGTCCATGAACCAAATCAAAGGCAGCTGTGGAAGCATCATCTGCTTGGACATCTCCCTAAACCAGGAGGTGTATGAGCAGAATGAACCACAGAATCATTTAGGTTGGAAAAGACCTTTAAGATTATTGAGTCTGTTAACCCAATACTGCCAAGTCCACCACTAAACCATGTCCCTAAGCACCTTGTCCACATATCCCTTAAATACCTCCAGGGATGGTGACACAACCCACTGGGACCCCACCCCCCTCCCGGGGCAGCCCCTTCCAATGCCTGACAGCCCTTTCCATGAAGAAGTTTTTCATAATATCCAATATAAACCTCCCCTGGTACAATCTGAGGCTGTTTCCTTTTGTCCTACTCCTTGTCGCTTGGGAGGAGAGACCAACCCCACCCCCACCCCCCTTGCACCCTCCTCTCAGGGTGTTGTAGAGAGCGGTCAAGTCTCCCCATAGCCTCCTCTTCTCCAGGCCGAACACCCCCAGCTCCCTCAGCCGCTCCTCACAGCGCTTGTGCTCCAGACCCTTCCCCAGCTCCGTTCCCTTCTCTGGACACGCTCCAGCCCCTCA
>NW_010249464.1:10104-23173 GCF_000690775.1 Eurypyga helias
AGGCCAGGATGCTGTTGGCCTTCTTGGCCACCTGAGCACACTCCTGGCCCATATTCAGCCGCTGTCGACCAACACCTCTAGGTCCTTTTCCGCTGGGCAGCTTTCCAGCCACCCATCCCTATTTAATGGTTTCTCTATTTAATGGTTTTCCAAGACAGAGGTTTAGCTTGTCTAGTCAATTCCCACTAAGGTTCATGACCGACCCCCAGGGAAGCCCAGTGCCCATCTCCAGCAGTCACTGCTGGACAGACTAGCAGCTTCTGCAAACCCTGATTTTTGTTTCCTACTTGCCTCCATCTATTTTACAGGACAGCTGAGTGTCTCTGTCAGGGAGATGATTCCAGTGACAGAAAGGACACTCAAAGGTGGGTGTTGCAGCATCTCTGAAGCCCTTTGATGAAAGAAATCCTCAAATTTCTCTTCCAGGTGTTGTCTACCATATCTAATACATGATACATTTTCAGGAAACTGACTGTTTCTGTACAGGTTAGCGCAGCACTTAGCACAACTATCTAATGAGACCCATCTTTACTACTACAGGACGAACTGAAAATTGCAAACCGGTGCTCTGAAGTGAGCCACCCACACAAAAATAAAAAGCAGAACTTTAAAACCCCTCGCTTCCCATAAGTTGTGTTTACAGACGGAAAGCAATAGCATTGCAAGACATCAGCACGGGGTTAAATCCTCACCTAGAATGAGATTCATGAAGAAGCTGGACTCAAAATTGTCTTTAGAGCAGATGCACAACTTGGGTGGTCGATCTAAAGGCACTTTCAAGCATTACTGTCAAAACCCCTTATCTAGGAAAAATCATTAGCTTCATTCTGCACTGCTGTCAATTTAACACGACACAACAATTCGTTTTAAACGTGTATCTTAGTATCACAAGCAGAAAGACATTTGCTGCAGCCCAGAGACTTCTGATTCATATCCCGCACCATTTTTGGCCGCAGAAGCTGACAATGCGGAAACAGTCTGCCCTCAGAAGGCCACATACCAGAAGTGCACTGAGCAGAGCGTGGTCTGCAGCCCGAAGCCCTGGAACACAGCGGCAGGTCCCCCACCGCACTCCCCTCTGCCTCCTATTTACCATCACTTACACTTTGATTCCAGACTGGCAGTAACAATCAAGAGAAGGCAGCCAAGGGAGTATCAGAAAATCGCTCGATCAGGCTGCGGAGAGCCTAGTCGTCAGCTTCCCTCGCAGTGTGGTTATTTAGCTTTAAAAACAAACATACTGAAACAGTGGAGGAACCAAGGAGACATTTCTCCATTTCCAGGACTCCTGCTGCTTAGCTGCATCACGGAGGTTTGTCTTGTCACTAGATGAAGGCAGGGAAGTGATTAAGTGTCCAACGGGAATGACAGGTGGACACAGACATAGCAGAGTTCTCATGAAGGATCTTGAAGCAACTACTTTTGGAGGTGGCTTACGCACACGTGCATAGCCTCACCCCCTTGCTGTTACTTGTCTTACACTTCCCGTTGTAAAGTAAGCACATTTTTTTGCTATATCCTAGACTCCATGGCTACTTCAGATGAGGAAACGAGCAGAGGACAAGCAGGTGAACATAACTCTTTGGCACAGACCAGCACTGGAAGTGGTTTCACAGTTCACCACCTCCTGCCACCCTCCCAGGGCAGCTGAGGAACACCAACCATGCCCAGAGCTGAAAATTATACAGGGAGTCCAGTCCATGCAGTAAGCCACGAGGCATGAAAATTATGGTAACTGGGGCTTGCAGGAATGGAAGGGGACCCATAAGACCCGAGGAGGTACCGAGTTAGGGAGCAGCTGGTCTCCATAGCAGGCCTCCACAGGAGAGTCACACTCAGCACTTGTGCTGTTGTAGTGGCAAGCTGTCAGCAGAAAGGGCAGATACCTGGAGTCCCTCGCATACAACCGGCACTGTCCCAACGCGGGGTTTTTGCTAGACGGATACGTATCTGTAGCAGCGACACGTGTTTCAGACATCCGTAGGGGGTGTGAGCGCTGCAGGAGAGATCTGTAGCCTCTCAGCTGAAAGGATCAAGAGGAAAAGGAAGGTGGAAGGCTGAATTAAAAAACTTCCAGTCAAAAAATACTTCAAATGATGGGGAAAGAGAAAAGACAACGCAACGAGCGGTGACCAGGTACCTTTTCCAAAGGGTGACACCAAAAGGCTGCTTGGACTCCGGTGAAGCACACACAAGACCATCAAGAGGCACATGAAGTTATCTGGCACTTCATTATTCCAGGCAACACACACTGACATCTCCCACGTTCTGCAAAGGGAGAGGTGGCTTGTTGTTTCGCAATTTACTGGCTTTGTTACATCTGATAGGATTAACAACCCAAATTCTGGGCTAAAATTGAAACGAGCAAATGTTTTGTCAGGATTTCACCCAATTTCTCTCCAATTTATGTGGGCAGTAAATGATGATTTTTATGATGTCCTTAGCTAGTCACATTTTTCTGGTTTTAAATGTCTGGATTTGTAAATATGTTCTTGGCAAACACAGAAGTGTCATGGAAATCCTAACTGCTTTATAGAGCGATCTACTTTTGGATACTGCAACTGAACTGAGATGAAGGATAGTATACAGTTTTTAGAAGATCCAGATGATGATTCACAACATCCAAATAATGCTCCCGATTCATCCTTTATGAAAACAGCCCAACTCACCCTGGCACTACATGACCCTTCTCAGAAACTATTAACTCCCACTTCAAAAGTACTGAAGGTATTTCTATAGCAAAACTTCAAATTTATATAGATTCTTAGCATTAAAAAAAAAAAAAGTAATTATTTTCAGTTTTTACTCTTTCTTGCCAGATAAAAAACCTCACAGGATACAAGTCACACTAATTTATGTCTGAAATTCAAGATATATACACAAATAAAGTAGAGAATTAATGAAAAAAAGTTTCATTAAATATCGCAAGTAGATGTAAATCTGAGCAACTTCAGTTGCTGAAGAAGCAGAACCGGGAATGCATTTTTAGTCAATCTTCTCCTTTCATGCAGAAGTTTTGTTGTGAAGTTTATAGACCAAAGAATGACGCTGAGAAAAAAGAGTGGCTACCACAAACAAAAAAAACAGTGCTCACCTTTCAAATACAACAATCTCCAAGAAAACATGTTTATCCAAACAGTGCTGAAAATGAAATATGAAGCTTACACTAATTTACAAAGATTCAATCTACACTGGTAGCAACTTGTGTAAACTCTGCTTCTGCTGTTTGGGGCTTTTTTAAATTGCAGAATTACTCATTAATGGAAGAAGGCCGCTGCAAATGACCACAGTTGACAGCGACTGACATGCTGAAGTTTCCAAAGCACACAAGGTCAGGAGAGGTAAGAGACAATTTGGTTTGGTTAACACAACCAAGACAAGACTGTAAGGTATCCAGATTATGTCCTGCAGGTCTCTAATAACAGTGTTAAATGAAATATTTCTAAATTAATTTTTAACAATCCCAGAAAGTACCATCTCTTCCACAGCATCATACTGAAAGACATTTGCAAGCAGAATTACGTTTAAGCATGTTCCAGTTATACTCCCAAGGTGTCTACCGTCTATTTTTATAATATTCCTAGAAGGGATTCCATACAAACCCCAAGTCTGACGTCTCGCTTGGAAAATAGCACAAAGCCTTTTCTGGAGGTCCAGTATTCATGCCAGAAAGGGGTCATTTTCATCTCCCACAGCTAAGTACCACAGCAAACCGTGTGTGCGCATCATGTTACACGAGAATGAACGTTATCCCAAAACCATCAGCTTCCAAATGTGTCTTTATTGTTCTCATAATTCAAAAAGGATAATTCATACAGCCCTTGCCTTCGTGTTTGCCTTCGGCTCCCCTTTCAAAGCACAAAACTCCACACATCTTGCTGAACAAGTACTCAGCCCGCTTTCCCCTCTCTAGCTGCTACTTGGTTTTCCTGCAGTAGTTCTTCCTCTTTCTTCTTGTGAAGCTTTAGAAGATACTCATCAGGCTCGACTCCTGCTTCCTTTAACTCTGACATGGCTTTCTCCAACCGGTGCAACGTACGGGCGCTCTGCACCTTTCGAGCAGTGATGTACAATGTAAACTCCTTGAAGCCCATCAGTTTGCAGGTATCCACCTCACAGATATTTTTAACTTCTTTGGTTTTGTCCACCTGGGGGAAGAAAACTAAACCTGACATTTTTTGCAGGTCTTCAATATTTACTTGGAACTCAGTCAGCTGGTGACTGAAGCCTATGGGATGGTTTGGCACCACAAAGGCCCCCAGTACCAAGGGCTCCGTAGACGTTCGGCTCCGTCTGGCAAGGATCACCTTGTACAGGTGGGATGGCACAGCTACATCATCCTTCCCGATTACCTGTCAGAAGGAAAGTTATGTTACAGATACAGATCTTAACAGTTGAGGGGAAAAAAATACAGCAGACACCCCACCCTGTGTCAGGAATAAGTCCAAGGGAATATACCCATTGATGATAAATGTAATCTCTCCAGTATTCAAAAAGTGATGCTCAGGCATGTATTAGGCTTTTTTTTTTTTTAGTCTTGAAGTGAATCTGCCATGCTAACACGTATAACAGGCTCATACATGGAAAATCTGAGTTTTCATAACCCTTCTGTATAACTGTCCTTCTGAAATATGTACTTTGATTCTAATGGCAACAGAAGGAAAAGATTCAGATGCCTTACAAAACCTACAAAGGCATCTTGGTTTATACATAAAATCCAGTGGTTTGCTTCTATTTCCAGTACCTGCAATACTTGCAAAAGCAAAGACTGGGGTTCTTTTTTTTTTTTTGACAGTTTTTGTTAGATACAGTTAAAATATGATTTCAGAGAAAGCAGGTATTTATTTCACCGCCACAACCAATCACATTAATTGAAAATGCTTTACAAACTAATTCAGTGTATCAGTCCAGACATGCTTTGTCCATGCAGATATTCAGTATAACTCAATCACAAAAGAAACAGCTCCTATGCATGCTTCAGTCTGAGAGTATTCAGCACTTCTGCAAACAAAAATATGTTTTTAAAACTAAACTTTGCCTGTGGCTACTGAACCAAGGTTCACATTAGTCTGTTCCAACAGCTCACTAACTTAAAGCACTGAAAGAATTCAGGACTGAAGTGCACCTCTACCTCTGTTGTCAGTTTTTAACTGACTGGTCTTTAAGCCTTACTGGTTAGACCAAAACCATAGGAAGTACCTCCAGGAGAAAGGGAAACCTCTGATAAAGTTCTTTCATGCTTTGAACAATAATGTAGTAGTAACATTACTGTTGTCTCTGGCAAACGTGCTATTTAGCAGCTTTGCTGTAATTCTTCTTTTTGTTGTTCGTTTTTTACAAGAATGATCTTGCTTATGTCACCAACCTTCTCACAAATAAAGCTCTGCCTAGACACTGAAGTTATTGAAACTGGTAAGCAATAAACAAATGCCTTGTGCCAAATCTACTTTCCCTTTCAACAAGGACAGATGTCTTACTAAGGAAATCAGAGCTCCTGAGAGTCAAAGGACTTTGCATTTTAGCAATCAGTGTGGGTGAAACCTGAGTTACAGCTCCTCAGGATCAATCGCATAAATAATCAGATCTGACTGATGCACAGGTAATTTTAAAATACACTAAAGCCACGCATCAACACACTGTTATATCCGGTGAGTTAAAAGTGAATTACAAACCGAATGGTGTTGGGAGTTTAACCTATTTGAGGTAGGTGGCATTCAGAGTACATGCAACGAACTGGGAGTGAGAGGGAGGGAGCCAAGAAGCATGAAAAGCCCTGAGGGGGAGAGGAGGGAGTCTGTATTTCCATATACACCCAAGTGCAGGCAACACTGACTGACACTGTTGAAGGCAGAAGGCTGGAGTTCCCTTTCTCCCCTCAGAGTGAAGAGTGTGCAGAGCCTGCACTACGATCCCATCTCCTGCAAACTCCTAGGGCAAGGTGAAAGAGAAAAGGCTGTGCACAGCTGTACTGCACCCTGGTACTACACTACCTGCTGTAGCCTCCTGAAAGAAGGCAGTAGTGAGACTAAACCCTGTTCCACAGATTATCCCTGGGCCAACATCTCCTGACCTGCAGCGTTTCAATGCAGTATGGCCTGCGCTGCCTTTTCCAGGCCTCTTCACATACTTTCTCCCACCATAAATACATGCATATGCACCAGGTCCTCCTTAGCTCAGCTCCCTCCCCTGCACAACACCTCCCACACACATACACATAGCAGCATCCTCTGCCTGTTGTATAAAAGAATAGAGGAAGGGCGAGCACGCAGATGGAGCTGCTACAAGCATCTCCAATTAGGGGGTATATGGCATATGTAAAACAACCAGGTGAACGCATGGTGAGTGAGCTAGCAGAGAGAACAGGGGATTCAGTCTGAGGACTGAGTGGGTGGACAGAAAGGCTGGGGAATTAACAGAGCTGCACATAGAACAGTTAGGTATGAAATGGAAATGCTGAATGCTTACAGTGGGTGTTAAGGGGAAACAGACCCTGTGCTTATGTAATATTATGCAAATATATATATGCTATGCAAAATAATGCCTATTTATGCGTAGCATATGCACCTATGAATAAGGGAAGGAAAGAATGAATGAGAACTAGTTCAAAATGAAGGAAGGGTTGGCCTTTTGAGAAATGTATTTTGAAATGCAACTCAACTCTATACAGGCAATGGCCATACATGTAATTTATGCACCACTTCCATTCCACATAAGCTCCCTTTTGAGAATTTAAATAAAATTTAAGTAGTGCACAGGCTTTAAACTCGTCCTCTGAAGAGCAGTAAACTACTTCTGTAATTACATCACTGAGTTCTAATACTGTTAAAGTGATTAAAACAAACTTCAGCCTGCCAAATGGCCAGGGCCCACAAGTGTCCTTTCCTCACACAAACGGGCCAGAAACGTTCTATTCCCAGCTCATTCTGCTGGAGGAGAACACCATCAAAGGAGGGTGCCTGATTTCTCTGACAGAGTCAATATGCATGACAGAGTATATATACCTTTCTCTGCAGTTTAAAGCTTATGAGAACTGCGTGCAGGATGCATCGCCAGTAATATATGCAGGCAGCGTGACCCAATGATTTCTGTTAAAAAGGAAAGGCAGTTCTGGAGCATGCCCTAATATTTCCATCATTATGCTCTGTAATATATCACAATTTGCCTTTTTTATAGGAATAGATACAGAAGCTGCAGGTGAATGTTTCCATAGAGTTGCACCCCCTCCCAGCTCAACAGCCAGGGGAAGAAGTGTGATTCTGTAGCAGTGAAGTTTGCAACAGAAGCAATAGGAAAAAACAAACTCAACAATTCATTTCCCATTGCCACCTAGAGGATTTTCCTGCCTAACTGCAGCAGTCTGAATCACTGTGCTGATCTGCACCACCCCATTTATCTCAATGCATGCCTAACAGAGGCACATAGCATATGCCACTATTGTAACAGAAGAGAAGATGGGTTAAGATTATCCATGAACAGATGTTGACTTTGATTTGTGCTAGTCTATCCACAGGCAAGAGATGATCTTTGAGCAATCAATGCCTGAAACAGCTAGCTGTCCCAGCTGGACAAGAGAAAGAGGTTTTAATAGTATCTGTGATTCCAAAAGAAACTCATGTGCTAACACAAGGAAGAAAATGCAGCAATGGCCTGTTGAAAATCACTGCTGTCCCCACATGCTTTCACACCACGTTGATAACAGGCCACAAGATAAATTTTAGTGTAATCCTTTCAAAGTTTCCATTTTGCTAATCCTATAAAATTTTGCTTAATTTTTCAAATCGTCAACAACCTCATAAGAGAAAAAAAAAAGCTCTCAAGCTAAAAGCCTTCTTTTGATAGCATTAAATATATTCCTTTCCCATCATCATCCGGGGTGAAATTTCAGACACTACTTCTCTTTGCTGTCTGTATCAGTTCAACATAAATATGTCCACTGCCCTAACTTTTTGCAGCTGCTTATTCCTTTCACTTTTGCTTTGCTCTTGTTTTCTTTGGTGATCCAGTGCTGGCTGAAGCCCTCTGACTGAACTGGTGCCGTCTTATAATGCCACATGATGATAACGGCATTTTCAGCATAGTGTTTATTGTTTTTTGTTAGTATTGACATTGTTATTGACACTCCACAAGTGTGTATAAATTTGCTGTAGTCCTTGATGCCCGAGTAAATGTGGACAGCTGTCATGAGGATAGGCCATTAAAATGTGTGCAATTCCTGACATTTAGAGATGTTTACATATTGCTAAAACAACAAACATGTTGGTAAGCAGTTATACAAACTTAAAGAGCTCACAGATAAAGATGAGGGCAGAAGTAACATGATTTCTTAAAACAGATAGAACAGTGTGCTTTGACAAATTCGGTCTCGGTTAAATCACTGGATTGGGATTTGTCTTAAACTTCATTTTCCTCATGATTCTGGCTAAATCATTAAACAGTTCTTGATCAGAGTTTTTAAAATTGGAGGAAGGACAAATATTTTTATAATATCTGTGCAGTGTATAAGTATCACAATAAATAACGAACACATTTGCTAACAGCATCATGGGTTAGTTAATGCCATATGCTTAAACTTATGTCACCTTCATGGTGATAGTCAGATAAATACGGGGCAAAGCAGAGCCTAAAAATGACAGTTTAGAGTTTATGAGAAAGAAAACTCCATTCTTACATAAACAGGAGAAAAACAATATATAACGTGCAATGTCAGAACACTTGAGATTATATTAGAAGAAAACTGAGTGTTACTCTCACCAGACGTTTTAACACTGGACTTGTTACAGCTTCCCAGAGTGGTAAATACATTATCTTCTTCTGAAAGCCTAGGATTTTTTAAAGGAAAGGACGCATGAATCTAAAAGTAGTATTTTGCCACCTAGTGACCAGAATATGAAAATCAACAGTGAAAAGAATCAGCAGAAGGGACTATCCTGTCATCAGCAACAGCCAGCTCTGGATTAGCAATTATCTGAGATTCTCTTGAACCTGGTAAACAGAAATCACATTCAATCATGCCTTAACTGCCAGCACCCGCTCAGGAGTCCTTGCGCCAGAGGGTAGCATTATCAAATACATTAAAACTATATCTCCCGACAGTCCCTCTACACTCCAGTAACTGTTTACTTCTTGCTCTCTCTGTATAATAGTGAGGGTTTAGACCTAAACCACAGGGCAAACCAGAACCGACTGAGGACAACCATACACACACTTCCCTGTGTAACTGCGTACTTCCACCTACACGCGGCACTAACAAAATTAAGGCTTCTGTCGCATTTCTTGATGGACAGAATTCAAGAACATCATTCCTGTCACCCAGTGTTAAGACTGCAGCTTTCTCTGAATAAGAATTTGTTTTGGTTTAGCTGTAACTTGAGGCATGATACTGACCAGGCCCATCCGACGTTTTCCTGTAGATAGTTTCATCCCTGCTGATATAACCCTAGGTTTGATAATCCAGAGCTTTATTATAATTTGATACTAAATTCTGTATAGAAAAACAAACTTCCTGGCAGTATAAAAAAAATTCCCTTTGCTATCAGTATAATTTTATTTACTCGATCATTGTGACAACATGAACTGCCTTCGCTCCAGTTCCCTTCAGATTTCTTATGCAGCACTTAATTCTGTTGACAGTGTTTTTATCCCAATATTTGAGAGCCCTCTGTCAGATGGCGTTGAAAAGAACTGAGGAGAATGAAGGCAGACCAGAAGAACCGAGAGGAATGAAAGCAGACCCAGCAATAAAGAAAATAGGCAATACTACAGACAGAACTCATAGTAACAACCTGCAACAACACTGCACAGCCAAGGACTCCAAAATGCAAACCTATGTATCTCAGGAAAATGTAATTTGTCACGGCTGTTCTGATTGCTGTTGCCAAATCAGCTGGCAATCCTAACAAACACACACACACATAAATAAACAAACAAATGGACAAATAAACAAATAGAGATGGTAAAAAAAAGAAAAGCAGTGCCTAAACACAAAGTTATGGCATTAAAAGACAGACATCCCACCTCTTTTTTTTTTTTAAATAAAGGGGCTGTGCATACGCATGATGATACTGTATTTACATGATGACACTACAACTGCCACAGAATCCATTTAGTTTACCTAATACTGAATCCACTTCAGTTCTTACCACCACTCTTCCTATAATTAAAGAACCTTTGGGATGGGTACAGTGCTAAATAAAAGCAACCCCATAAATCTATCAAGCACCTTTGGTGTCTCTTCTCCTCCAATCTTAACCCAGTGTCTATTATTTTCATTTGTACATCATGTCTAAATTTAGGGCTGACAGAGGTGTAGTCGTTTACACCAGCTGATCTAAGATCCACCCCTCTGCACGTTTATGGGACATGTATAACGGACCTAGATCCAGTCGTTGTCTGTGTAGCCTTGAGCCCATTTGGAGCAGCCAACAAACAGCAACAGTCCCCAGGTTCGTTTCCTCCTTTAACAAGGATTCCTTCCCCTACAGTATCCTGGCTAGGAGAAAAGCTCTACTACTTCTGGAAGCTGACTGGGGAAAACCATAAAGTAGCATCTTAAATGTTAGAGGTGCAGTTTGTTTCCCAGGGACTTTTTTGCCATGGAACTATATGACAAATAAGTATATCTTCTGGTACGATTATTGTGCATCTCTGGCCCAGCCCAGTTATCCCCTTTTGAAAATTAACCAGCAGACATGATTCCAGTATGATAAAAAGTACAGAAAAATGTCTCTTCCAACAACAAGCAAAGCGTTACCTAAACTGTACTTTTGTTCACCAACAATTGTCAATTCTTCTTAAATTAGTGTTTACCACAATGGCATTTGGAATAAGAAGGGTGGAGCACCGAGCATGATGGAGTAGAATTGTTGCAAAATTTGTATTTCAATCTCCAAATCTGCTGACAGAGGAAAATCACTAAAGTGACAGTCACTGGAGAACAGTAATGTATAAAACAAGACAATGTCATTTTGATTTGGACAAAAATGAAAAACCTGCATCTGCCTCTCCAACGCCACAGAACAGATTTTTCCTGTTGGCATTCTGTTTTACATATATTCTCAAAGTATGTTCTTCAGATACCAAGCACAGTCATCAATCTACTCTTTGCAATAAAAGCCTCCCCTGGAGACAGATGAAATGACAGAACATATCTGAGGATACAGCAAGTTCAGCCAATAGATAGAACAACGCTGGCATCTAAAGAGTTCAAGGTTAATTCCCTTTCTGGAATTAAGCAGCAAATGGTACCAGAGCCCAAGCAGGAACTGGGAACAATGCCATGACCGATGCTCTGTTTTTCCTCTATAGTGATCTAAAAATAACCTTTTTGGATGTCTGATGAGAAAAACACCAGCCTGTAGAGCCATGGATACATATTTCACCGCTCCTTTAGCCAAAACCCAGGAAACTAAGATTGAAGAGAGGATCTGAAAGAATTCAACGCAGACACATTCACTGTAGCACTTCTGCATTTTCTTTTTTCCACAGTTCTAGTCTCAGAGAAGAAAAACATTAGAAAGGAGCTCAGCCTTAGCAGTCGCATTGCCAGATTACAGGTTACGAGTTTTAGCACTATTGTGTATACTACAGCACTTCTCAAACAGCATGTACAAAGAAAAAGGACATCTCCCCACATCAGCTTCATAAGCCCTTACAATGAGGACTAAAAGCCTTTCATTTATAAGTCACCTGCCTGAACCTAGCAGAGTTCACTCTGAAAGACAGCTAAAAGGTACCTTCCCTTCTTGTTCCACTGCCAGCTCTTAGTGTCCTTGGTTTAGGGGCAGAATCCCAGACTATCAAAATCAACGGCAATGACTGCAATCATATCCAAGGTATCTGAAAAAAACTTCTCTCCAGTGCTTTGACATGTTGTATTCCCTCTTCTAAGTGTATGAGTTGATGTAAGAAGGAAAAAAGAACCCCACACAGCACACCACTCTACTCCACTCCTCCCCGAAGGCCAACTTCAATGGCGCGCACAAGAACTTATGCCATAAAGAGATTTCAGAATAACAAAACAATTCCTAGCCTGTATTTATCCACACTCTGGAGTGTAGCCAAAGGGGACCCAAATGAAATAATTCAATATGTAAAACAAAACACAATAAACCCCCAAAATCAACACTTTTCCACCAGTAGGCAGCACTATCTGTAGTTAAATACAGCTTGAATACAAATCAATGTACATAATGAATCTCCCTGTAGGAAGATGCGTGAAGGATTTATGAACGTGGCCAAATGGCGAAATGAAAACATGAACGCGATCATTCCAACGTTTTCAATCTCACACTGAACTTCACTTCATAGTTTATATTAAGACCAAAACTGATAAAACATTCACAAATGACCAGAGTTGTCATCAAACTCAAAGATGATGAAGACATCTTGGCAACAGACAAGAGCAGAGTGATATGATAATCAAAGCAGCATGGACATTTTGTGCCACTATTATTCCATCACTGTCCTGGTATCAAGTTATTTTGAAAAAATGCAGTAAGATGCAGTGCCTGCTCTTATTTTTACCTGTGGAATACTAAAATTTACATTTCAAAACCAAAATGGAGAGCCACAATCATTTTTCAGAAAATGTAATCTCTCTGTTCTAAGTAAACACTTTCTCTAGAGAAAAACTGGAAAAAAATGACCAAGATTAAAGTGAAGCAGTTGAGAGATGCAGTTGATAGATGATTCAACTGCTTCCTGGAAAATCAGTTTCAGTTATAAAATGTTCAAGTCAGCTGAGGATTTTTAATTCTTTGCCATGCAAGACGAATCTATATTTTTAGGGATAAAAAAAATAAATGCAATATCCTGACAGCTACAAGAAAACAAATTCCATCAAGCTGTGTGCAAGTCTGCAGAACTCTTACAGCACCATTCTGTGTGACAGTACGCCGAATGCTCAGCTCAACACTGTTGAAAGGGACCATGTCCCTCCTGCTCCCACCTATGTGCTTTTGGATGTATCCCATGCTGTCACCAGTAAGCGCTGGACTCCTCTGTGGGCTGCTGTACCTCTGTGCAGCAGTAGGATGCTAGTAGGATACAAGTACAAGCTCGGTGGAGAGTG
>NW_010249465.1:0-356 GCF_000690775.1 Eurypyga helias
ATTGCAGTGGCTCAGTTAGATCTGGACTGGCAACATAAAGGTGAGCTGTTTATGGCTAGGTGGGCCCATGACACCTCAGGCCACCAAGGGACAGATGCCATGTACAGATGGGCACGTGACCAAGGGGTGGACTTGACCATGGATGCCATTGCTCAGGTTATTCAGAAATGTAAGATGTGCTGCCATCAAACAAGCCAGGAGAGTAAAGCCTCTCTGGTAGGGGGAGCAATGGTTGAAATATAAGTATGGGGAGGACTTGCAGGTTGACTACATCACCCTCCCCAAAACTCACCAGGGCAAGTGCCATGTGCTCACAATGGTGGAGGAAATGATGAGGTGGCTAGAAACATATACTG
>NW_010249466.1:0-1428 GCF_000690775.1 Eurypyga helias
AAAAAAAAAAATGAAATTCAAATTCATTTACAGTATTGATAAAATACTTATAGTTCTTGTTTCATTGGTTCTTGCATTTGTTTACATTCCTGAGTGCTAGTCTATACTGTTAGCAGATTTCAAAACACGATGGCAAGTCATTCTTCAGAAACCATATTAAAACACAGTTGCAGTCTTTGTTTCTGTTACATAAAACAAAGCCTAAATATCTCTTTTGAACACTTTTCTGTTACACTTTCTGTTACAGACCATCCAACCAGGATGAGGTGACAGATGAAGCATTCTACAAGTGGTTAGCAGACGCCTTATGATCACTAGCCCTTGTTCTCATGGGGGACTTCAACTTACCAGGCGTTTGCTGGAAATACAAATTGCCAGAGAGGAAACGGTCTAGGAGGTTCTTGGAGGGTGTGGAAGACAACTTCCTGACACAGCTAGTGAGTGAACCTCCTAGGGGAAGTGCTTCACTCGACCTGCTGTTTACAAACAGAGAAAGACTGGTGGGAGATGTGGTAGTAGGAAGCTATCTTGGGCTTAGTGACCATGAAGTAACAGAGTTCTCGATTCTAGGTGAAGTAAGGGGGAGGTCAGAAAGACCACTACCACGGACTTCTGAAAGGTAGATTTTGGTCTGTTTAGGCCGCTGCCTGAAGGGGTACCTGTTCTGAAGGACAAAGGGGTCCAGGAAGGCTGGTTGTCCTTCAGAAAGGAAGTCTTAAAGACACAGGAGTGGGCTGTCCCCATGTGCCATAAAACAAGCCATCAGGGAAGACAACCAGACTAGTTGAACAGGGAGCTTTTGCTGGGAAAAAATGAGAGTTTACCACTCCTGGAAGAAGGGGCAGGCCACTCCAGAAGAGTACAGGGATCTTGTAAGGTCATGCAGGGAGAAAATTAGAAAGGCTGAAGCCCAACTGGAACTTAATCTGGCCACTGTTATGAAAAACAACAAAAAACGTATTTACAAATACATTAGCAACAAAAAGAGAGTCAAAGAGAATCTCCATCCCTTATTGTTTTGTGGAGGGAAACATAGTGACCAAGGATGAGGAAAAGGTTGAGGTACTGAATGCTGCCTTTGCCTCAGTCTTTATTAGTCAGACCAGTTATCAGCCCCCTGAGCTGGAAGATCAGGATGAAGAGCAGAATAAACCCCTCATAATCCAGGAGGAAGAAGTTAATGACCTACTATGCCACCTGGACACTCACAAGTGTTTGGGGCCAGACGGGATTCATCAGAGGGTACTGAGGGGGTTGGTGAAGAAGTTTGCCAAGCTGCTGTCCATCATTTACGAGCAGTCCTGGTTAGCAGGGGAGGTGCCAGAAGACTGGAGACTTGCCAGTGTGATGCCCATCTACAAGAAGGGTCAGAAGGAGGATCCAGGGAACTATAGGTTTGTCAACTTGACCTCAGTACCAGGGAAGGTT
>NW_010249467.1:0-8169 GCF_000690775.1 Eurypyga helias
GTGTGGCTGGTTTATACAACATTAACTTTGCACGTTACTCCCTCCTTTTCAGTGATAAAAGCTGCAGAGCATTTGGGGATTGTTCTGCTCTGGGAAATGTGCATTTCCACCCACCCCGCCCTCGAGGCACAGGGACAGGGTGAGAAACACCCATACAGAGGTAGAGACCAAGTTGTTTATCATCCTTTGGGCTTCCCCAGACGCTGTCACTGCCTTGCTCACTCCTGCTGAGAAAGCACACGGGGCTTAAAATCTGCTCCACAGAGTGGTTCAACAGCTTGTAAATCTCCACCAGGCTCATGGAATTATGTTTGCAGTTAATATGACCCATCTTTTGGCAATTGGGTGCTAGGAAGTTATCACACCCCTTCCCACTCCCTTTGAGATCAGATTAGATCCACATCCCTGCTTATTCCCTACCCGGTCACAGTGACAAACCCAGAGTTGGCTGGTGGGGGGAAGGCAGAAAACAGAGCTGCTAAATGTGACTCAGCACACACCTCCTAATGAGGTTGACATGCTTAGGTGAGGCAACCCACCTTACAGTTGTCATGGAAGTGGGACTTTAGCAGTGTGAATGCTGTGAGGGACAAATGCATCCCATCAAGGTGGCCACCTGAGGTATGACCAGCCTAGCTGCCAGCCCCAGCCATACCACCTCATTTCAGAGACACCCTGTGACAGTGCAAGGCAAAGCTGGGCAACAAGGCTCTTCCAAAATCCTGCCCCTGGCCTGGGCCCAGTCTACAGGGAGGCCAAAAGGGAGCATGTGTCCAACAGTGCTACAGTTCTCATTTAAATCTTCGTGGTGATTTTGTCAGACTGACTATTGTTGCAGCTGAAAAATTGTTTTCTGAGCATCCCGGGATGCCTCTGGTCCCCTTTGTACTGTGAATTGTGTTGGCAAACCTCACTGGGGCAGATTAACAGCAGTGGCACAGCTTTGACTTTTGTCCCATGAAATTCCCAAATTAATAGTCTACATGGTAACAAGCCTGTTCCTAATGAACTTGGGGGGAGGGGAGGGAGTTGGTTTGTTGTTGTTGTTTACATTGGGGATTATTTATTGAGATGAAATTAATTCCATCTCTTTTTTTACTTTTTCTGTGGCTGAGGAATTTATTTTCAACTATGCTGCTCTGATTTTATATGAATTGTGCAAAAAAGAGGTCAGAAGGAAAGTGGTAAAGGGAGTAAGTGGTATGCTCTTTCTATTTTGGTCCAAAAATTGTACACAGAAATTAAGAACAAAAATATCACCTGTCTATGCTTGACCCTCAGTTCTTCCCATTTACCCATCTCCCATATCCCCCACCAATCAATTGACTTACCTTGCATTCAGATCTCCCTCAATGGGCTAACAACGCAGTATTTCTTGCACTTATAGACAGAAAAAACAAGATAATCTCCGTGTTGTTGCAATCAGCTGCAACAAAGCTTCCTGTTGTCTTTTTACAGAAGTTTATGGCTCCCTGGCTCAGAAAGGTCAGATTTATCGTTGCCTATTTAATGGCATGTGAATTTATGAACATTCAGCTCTGAAGGTCGGTATAAACATACGAGCTCTGTGTTTTCACACGAGCAGAAGTCGCACATTGTAGCACAGAGTAATCACGCAGCTTTCATACAAGCCAGTTTCATACAACCCAGTACAAGACAGACCAGCTCTACTTGTGTCAGAGGAAGCAAGCAATGATGGCTAGGATGCTCTTGCTGAACTTAGAAGTGGAAACATTCAGAAGAGAGAAAGATTATGTAAACTGGAATTGTGACAAACCCCTGATATTAATCTTTGTTTAGAGTATTTTTTGCCAATTATACTAGTGAATTACTGCTGACTTCCTCTCTAAAACAATTAATTTATTTATGCTAGTTAATGAAATGCTGCATAGAGAGGACTTTTTTGATGCAAAGGGTTTAGCCTTTCAGAAGGCTTTTGATGTAGTGACTCTATAAGAAGGTATTAAGTAAACTTGGGAACCAGGTAGTGGGAGATAAGCATTTTAGTGGATGAAAAATTGTCTAGGAAGCAAAGGCATGAATACATTGGTCATTTAACCTTGCTGTCAAAGGATCATTAGCAGCATGACTAGAAAGTTTTAGAGCAACTGATGTTCAAAACACAGCTCTAAAAACCTGTCAAAATATATATTTTATTATCATTTACATCCATGTGTTAATTCCTTAAAATGTTAGCATGTCTCGTCTGTGTCCAGCCAAAAGCCAACTTTCTAATACCTTTGATATCCTTCACAAAGGTCATGGCAGCCAGGGATGGGTATTAAAACAGCAGATAGACTGACACTTCCTGAGAATACCTTTGCAAATCTCCAGCAATTCGTAGCTCAGAGGTAGGATCATTCTGTTTGATAATCTGTTATGGATTCATCTTCTCTCCATGTTGCTGTTGCTTTTTAAACCCATGTAAAACTACTGGTATCCAGGAATCTTGCAAGGAGTTTCACAGCTTAACTGTATACAGCCTAAAGAAACATCTCATTTTGGCGCTGTGAACCTGCCGTCTGCTTATTTCATTTAATGCCTCCTAGTTCTTGTATTTGAAAACACAATGAAGGATCATTCCCTAGTTACTCAGCCTCTGTCACTCATTATTTTATCAACTGTTGTTCTGTCCCTCAACCAGCTAATGCCTTTCCAGGCTGAAGAAGGCATATAGAAGCTGTTCCATAACTGGTCATTCTTATCCTTTTCTCGGAACCTTTGTCATGGTTTAGGCCCAACCAGCAACTGAGCACCACTCAGCCATTCTCTTACTCCTCCTCCCTCTGGGATAGGGAGGAGGAAATACAAGGAAACGCTCGTGGGTCAAGACAAGGACAGGGAGGGATCACTCACCAGTTGCTGTCACGGGCAAAACAGCCTTGACTTGGGAAATAATCAATTTGTTACCAATCAAACCAGAATAGCATAATAAGAGATAGAACCAGTCCTTAAAAACACCTTCCCCCACCCATTCCTTTTTACTAGGCTCAGCTTTGCTCCCTATTTCTACCTCCTCCCCACTAGCAGAGCAGGGGGATAGGGAATGGGGGTTGTGGTCAGTCCATCACACATGGTCTCTACCGCTCCTTCTTCCTCAGGGGGAGGACTCTTCACACTCTGCCCCTGTCCATCGTGGAGTCCCTCCCATGGCAGACAGTCCTCCATGAACTTCTGCAACATGAGTCCTTCACACAGGCTGCAGTTCCTCACTAACTGTTACAGCGTGGTCTTTTCTACAGAGTACAGTCCCTCAGGAGCAGCCTGCTCCAGCATGGGCTTCCCACAGGGACACAGCCTCCTTCAGGCACATCCACCTGCTCTGGCGTGGGGACCCCTCCAGGCTGCAGGTGGGTCTCTGCTCCCCCATGACCCTCCATGGCTGCAGGGCACAGCCTGCCCTATCACCACAGGCTGCAGGGGAACCTCTGCTCCAGCCCATCTCCTCCCCGCCTTTCCGCACTGACCTGTGGGTCTACCTTGTTGCCCTCTCACATCCCACCTCACTCTCCACTTCAGGATTTTTTCCTCCTCTTTAATATGTTATCCCAGAGGTGCTACCACGGTCGCTGACTGGCTCAGCCCTGGCCAGAGGTGGGTCTGACTTGGAGCTTGGGAATATTCTAGTAGCTTCTCACAGAAGCCACCACTGTAGCACCTCCCTTGCTACCAAAACCCTGCCACACAAACCCAATAAAACCTTTTACAGCTTTACTACAACTTTGTTGAGGTGAAGGGACCAGGAATACACACAATGTTCAAGACACAGGTGAACCATAGAATTACCTAGCTGCAAAATGGTGTTCACACTATTATTTCTGTATTGCTCTCCTCATAGATCCCAGCATTGTTTCCTTTTTTGATCACAACTGATGTGCTGACATTTTCACTATTATAACTCCAGGATCTCATTTCTGGGTAGTAACAGCCAGTTCAACACCTGGCACTGCATGTGTAAAGTTATGTTTGGTTAATCCCAAGGACACCATTTCTACATCTTGTGCTCTGAAATTCATCTGCAGTGTTATCACTCAGTCTTATAGGGTCCTTCTGCAGTTCTTCACAGCTGAACTTTGGTTTTACTACCCTGATTAACATGAGGAAACATTTGTATGTTATACAAACTCAGTAGTCGTGTTATTTCTCAGTAGTTTCTCACATCTTTTTTATTCAAAGAAGAAAATAGTATATGTGAGAAAGTACATTTGCAGGAAACAAAAAATCAGAAACTAGCCCTAAACTCTAGCCCTGTGAAAACATGAGAACTATATTGTTCATGTACTTAAAAAAAAAGACAAAATCATCAATCAGTCAAAAAATCACAAACTGCAGATTAAGAGAGGAAAAGTTGAAAGCAGCATGCATTTTCAGCCACTATGAAAATGGTGGCTGAAAATGGTGTGATCCTAAAACCATAGATTCCTATGGTGTGATCCTTAAACCGTAGATTAAAGTTCTGACCTAAAGGACATAGAGGAAATGTGACCATTTAGCCATATTAGTGATTGCTCAACATGCCTATATTCAGAGGTGTCATTAATAATCACCTAAACTCTTGTGTTCATAACTTGCCTTTTCAATCTATTGAGTATTTTGGGTCAGATTTAACTTTTCTTACAGGCCCTGGTATCCTATCACAAGGATAGAAGTGTCAGGACTGAGGTAATCTCTTTAAGAAAAGCCTGAGGGACTGAAACATCATTTTCCTTTTTGCTTGTGTTTTGACATTAACACTTGCAAGTAAAATGAAAGACTTGATTTGAAACTCAAGGCCAGCTCTTAAGAGGTGGTGGGCCCTTGCATATCCCAGTAACTTCAGTGAGATCAGTGCATTTCAGGACTCCTTCCCAAGACTGGATTTGATGCATTGTTTTTGTTTTGGTATAGCTCTGCTATGGACTAATCCACTGAGAATTTACTGCCCTTTTGGAGAATACTTCTGGTTTCATGTATGTATTTGTCATTTTTTTCCTTTGGCCTTGTCAAACTGGGCATGTTATTTTGCTTTTTGATAAGACGTATAACACTTTATGAATTAACCATTTATACGTGAATCAGAAGACAGACTGAAAAGTATAGATAGGGCCTTCTTCCAGCAAGACTGTAAAATAGTTCATATATTTTGATCATTTCACCCCCTACCCAAGCCCCCATAAAATAATTAGCCCTGAAATAATTTGCAGCATTGGTATAAAATCTGTCATTATACTTTAGGGCTAACACTGTGGTGAAATAACTTCTCAGTATCCTGTCAATCCACAAGTATTTTGGAAGACACTGTTTTCTGGACATTAGAAAGGAGTTGTTTAATCAAAGAAAAGTTAAGTTCTGCAAAATTTGGTGAGGCTGTCCAGCAAACTTCGTACTACTCTAGGTGTCTGATTTACAACTGGCCACCAGATAAAAATCTGATTTGCCCAGGTATTTTTTTGTCACGTTTTCTAAGTTACATTAAAACCTTTAAGGAAATTGGTTTATGTCATAGAGATAGCAAGGGAAAAAGGGGTAATATGTTTAAACCTCCTTATTAGTTTTCTCCCTCCCCTATGCTACTTGCATGCAGAGGATTCATGCTGTGGATAGGGATATTCAGTGGAGAGTCTCAATTACTAGCTATTGATCACTAGCTATTGATCTCACTGACATTTTCTAAGATATTCAGCTGTAAGATCCCATTGACCAGTGCTAGACCAATAGGACTAAACCAATAACATGCGTGTAGAAATTCACAGGCCTTTTAGGATATTTCCATGTTAAAATATTTTGAAGAATTCAAGATTATTTGCTCAGGATGTTTATAAGACAGATCCATGGGGGAATTCATCCTTCTCTGTTCAATAGTAGCAGCAAAAAGCAGCCTTAAAGTCAGCTTAGGCATCTCTTTGAGGATTTCTCTGACAAACAGAAAACCTGTAGTAATGGCTTTTTCCATTTCCATCACTGCAAGTTCCACTTCAAAGATGTTTGGATGGTATGACTGCTGGAGAGGAACTTACTACAAGTTTCTGTGCCCCAGGTATTGCCTACCATCATCAGAAGGACTTCTTGTGGCTCTTAAGAATCAGCAGTACCTCAGGGTAGTCTTGAAGCTACTTTAAATTACCATGAAACCCAAAGGTGAGCCCCAGGATCTTGCAGTTCGGAGATATGCTTCCCCGTCTATGATTTTCCCCAGAACTTGTTCTATATTACCTCCTTTTCTGATGTCATAACCCAATGATTCTAGTTAGTTTTGCCCCCTGATAGTAGACAGACTTTTTTTTCCCATCATCAGTGGAGATGGAGAGTGATTTTTGATTAATGACTTCATTGTCCCCAGCCAGCAAGAGCTTGCTTTTTTCAGTTTGCATCAGAATGGATGCTGAACACTCTAAGTCTTTAACTGGCAATAGGTCTCACCTGCTGAGAAGTGAGGAAATTAGTCAGGAAAAAAAAATTGTCACAAAATATTACTGATTTACTCTAACTTCAACTAGAATGTCAGTGGATGCAAGTTTTCCTAAGTTTCCTAGATATTTTTTCTAAGGTTATACATGAAAAAAAAAAAAATTATGATAACCAAAATTATCTTAAGAATCATGTAAATCCCTGTTTAATTTTTCCATTTGGCATTTTTCTATGTATCTTTAATATGGGCAAGAAGTTAAGAGGAGTGTGAATTTTCAATTATATTAGCATTAGGGTATTTTCATGCCCATCCCTACTCTTCTTCCAGTAATAAGACGGGGACTGTCTCAGGAATTTTGGGAATACTGGTTTATTGGTAAATGTGTAAGATTGTAACATACAATGTCACACAATGTCAGGAATGACATAAAATTCAACAGGGACAACTGCCAAGTCCTGCATCTAGGAAGAAAAAGCCCAGGGCAACCACACAGGCTAGGAATGAACTGGCTAGAGAGCAGTTCTGTGGAAAAATCCCTGCAGGTCCTGGTGGGCAGTGAGCTGCACATGAGACTACAGCGTGCTCTGGAAAAAAAGATGACCAAAAGCACACTGGGCCGTATAAACAGGAGTGTAGCCAGCAAATCGAGGGAAATTATCATTCCCCCAACACAGCACTTACAAGACAACATCTGGAATACCACATTCAGTTTTGCCTCCCACCCGTCAATACAGGAAAGACATCAACAAGATGGAGAAAATTTGGTGCATGATCACCAACATGGTTGGTGGTTGGAACACTGTCAAATGAGGAAAGAGTCAAGGAGCTGGTCTTGTCCAGCCAGAAGATGAGATGGCCTCAGCAGATCTCAGAGCAACTTTCCCATACCTAGAAGGAGACACAATGCATGGTAGGAGGACAAGAGAAAGAAGGCACAAGTTAAAATAGAGGTTTGGACTGGATGTAAAGAGGAAATTTTTTCCCCATGAGGACAGGTGGGCAGTGGAGCAGTTTTCCCAGAGTGGTTGTTCCGTCTCCATCGTTGGAGATTTTTAAGGCCAATTTTGCAACTTAAGTAGATCTTACTACTCAGTAGTGACTAGATCTCACTACTGACCCTGCTGTGAGCAGCAGGAGGTTGGACAAGAGACTTCCCTTCCAACCTCAATTATTTTAATCTTATGATCTTGTGAAATGGGAGAAACTTTTCAATTACTCCTGTGAAAATGGTAGAGAAAATTGTTTACCAGAGTAATATCAACAGGGCAAAACCAAAAATAAATAATTTCTGAAAGTACTGTCCAGTTTGTCAGGAGGAACACTGCATCTCAGAATCATATCATAGAATCACAGAATGGTTTGGGTTGGAAGGGACCTTAAAGACCACCTAGTTCCAACTCCCCTGCCATGGACAGGGACACCTTCCACTAGACCAGGTTGCTCAAAACCTCATCCAGCCTGGCCTTGAACACTTCCAGGGACAGGGCATCTACCACCTCTCCAGGCAACCTGTTCTAGTGTTTCACCAATCTCACTGTGAAAAATTTCTTCCTTATATCTAGTCCAAATCTTCCCTCCTTCTGTTTGGAACCATTACCCCTTGTCCTATCTCAATAGGCCTTGCTAAAAAGTCTGTCTCCATCTTTCTTATGACTCCTTTAAGCACTGAACAGCTGCAAGGTCTCCCCGGAGCCTTCTCTTCTCCAGGCTGAATAAGCCCAACTCTCTCATCCTGTCCCCATAGGAGAGGTGCTCCAGCCCTCTGAGCATCTTCATGGCCT
>NW_010249467.1:8271-16720 GCF_000690775.1 Eurypyga helias
CCCAGGATACGGTTGGCTTTCTGGGCTGCCAGCGCACACTGCTGGCTCATGTCCAGCTTTTCATCCACCAGTACCCCCAAGTCCTTCTCCTCAGGGCTGCTCTCAATCCGTTCATCCTCAGTCTGTATTGCAGCCTGCATTTTGTGGGGTAGTATATGATCTTCAAGAAACTCTTGTTTGAGGCGTATAGCACTGAATCAAGTGTGGTTTTGAAGCAGCTACAAGTCAGTGAAATCAACCAGTTTCCATCTAGTTCCAGTTTTCTTCCCTTGCTTTTGAGCTGGTAAATAATATGGCAACTGTTTCCAAGACAAAAATGTAATTTTCCTATTCTTATTTCATGAAAGCTGAGTCAATTTTTCTCATATTTTAATGAGCAAATATTGCATCAATTTGGTCAGGTCTTGAGTAAAATCCACCAACGTTGGAAAGATACACTATGAAAATAACGGGAATTACCATTTTGGAAAAAAACTAAACCAAGATCTTTTCACTTATTGACTTTAGTAGTTGGCATTAAAGAAGCTGCAGAAATACTGCCTACAATGAGCAAATATGGGAAAATCCTTCCCAAGATAAGTATTTCTTTTTAAGGCCTATTTGCCAAAAAAATCTTACTTATGTGACGCCTAAGAAGCCCAGTTCCTTTCCCTTTTCTTTTCCCAAAATGTAAAACTTCCATTATGAACTTTTCAGGAATACCTTGTTACAATCAGGTTTGCAAACTAATGGTATCTTGTGTTGAAAAGGACACATTTTTAGCAGCCTGGTATTGCCATTTTTAAATTTCATTGCATGTCTCCTTCTTCTTTGTACTATAATCAAACTGGATAAATAGAAGTTTCCTGTCCCATGTATACCATTCATTATTTTGTGTACTTCTTAGATGGTCTCTTTTCCACAAGGCAGATATTATCTGCATGTGTTAGCTTTCTTCACATGCTGTAACTATTTTGTCTGTTTCATTTTCCTTCTTATTTTCCATATTTAAAGCCAGAATTCCCAACAGTGAATACAGTATTAATTTGAAGCTGTATCACTGATTTACATAAATACACAATAATATTTTCCATACTCATTTTCCTTATGGATCCTAAAATATTTTCACTACTGCTCTTCCTTGAGGATAAGAAAAATACTGAAGATTTTTGGGATTTTCCAAGTGACTCAAATTGTACTTTTGTAATAGTAATACTTATCTGTACTTAGACACAGACTACTCTACTAGTCCAGGTATAATAAAGAAATGGTTACAGTATTAACAAATAACATAGAGTGATTACAGATTTATGAATAGAGATGGAGGAAATGTCTGTTTCACATATAACATGAACAAACCAAAAAAAAATTGATAAGTACCTCGACATTTGGGAAGAGTAGCTGAAACACGTCCAAAGTTTCTGAATTTACTGTCTGTAAAACTGGTTGGGAAATGAGACAAAACCAGGATTTCTTTAGTTTTTGTAAGGTTCTTTTTACAGTTCTCTTTGAAGAGTCTTCCACAGTACTTAGATACTTCCTCTTCTAATGCTGGGTTGAATAAGAAGAAAGACTTCTTTCTGAGGCTATTAAGTAGACTTGAATGAAACTTTAAATATTCCACATTCACTATGACTTAGGAGAGAGGATAGAAAGTAAATATATGTCACCCATCCAATCTATACTTTCACAGTTGAAAAATATCTTTATTTAGAAAGACTTAAGCTGAAACTGCTATTTTACTAAAGGCTAATAAATGTTATAGCATTGATCTACTACTATCCAGACTTTCTGAAGTGTTCATGAATAAAGAAACTGCTAAAGCTCTATTTTAAGAGAGAGTACTCCAAAATTGGAAACTGTTTGTTAAGTGTGACCTGCAACTTTTTACTATCTGGAGGAAACAGTATTCCTTGTACCTAGAGTTGAAAGAAGAAGCATTTCATAAAGGACGTGTAGACACTTTGGTTACACTGGAGCAATAACAAGATCTTCTACCATTTCTAAAACCCATATTAACTATTAGTAACTCATACAACTATGGGAAATCACTCTTTGTTCATCTTGCTGTTTTGTCCATGTTGAACCATTTCAGAACTACCAGAGAACTAGGAGCCACAGAAGTGCTAGTCTTGATTTATGCAAATATACATAATGAAACTGTACCAACATAATAGTTGAGGTCTCTGACCTGTATTGGAATTTGATGCTTGCTTTGTTTCTTAACTTCAAAAGTAGTGGGAAGAGAGGGAAAAGTGTATATACATGCTCTAAAATGTCAACCTCTCTATATTTCACTCCTGCTCAGGATGGTTTTATACTTAGCTGTTAGTGAGAACTATAAAATTTTCACATCCCTTACACACTATTTAGACAATGAAGAAATATGGCTGAAAGAAATTGAACACCATGTACATCATGTACTTAATTTCATTTGTCCTCTTCAGCATGGATAAGTAATATTTTGCATTTTATTTGAAGACATACACTGCATTTTATTTAAGATTCAGTGTTGTTCTTAGACCTTTTGGAGGACTGCAAACTACTCTTTTGGAGGTTCTGCAAGCAGCATCTCAGGCACTATATATTTTTCCTAGGGACACAGGAAGAAAAAGGAGGCCCTTCATCACACGAGAAAGAAGATTTAATTGTCAGGAACAGCTAGAGACGAGCTAGCATGACCTTCATACTGACCATAAATGATAGAACCACAGGGAATTTGATTAGAAGGACCAAGCATAAGGTGATGGATATTATGGAGAGTGAAAGAACAGGGAACATATTTTGAATGACACCCAAATGGTTGCCATGTTTTTACATGCAAGGACTGATCATGCAGGCTGCCTGAGAAAAAGATTAGACAACTTTTATTCCAGAGCAAGGTTTCACTAGATGATAATTAAACTTCCTTGAAAAGTAAGGACATAAGAGGAGAAAATGAGAAGGTGATATGTACATCTATAATTATACACCATTATTGGTGGTGAGCTTGTTATATGGTGATAGCATGTGAAAGTCCCTATGTCACAAAGAATGTTTTGCTATCAATGTTGAAGTTAATGCTAAAATGAAAAAATTGGAATGTTTTAATCATTTAGACACAGGCTTTATCCAATTTCTTCTTCTAAATAGTGATTGTTGACTTCCAATCTGTAGAATAAATACCGAGGTCAGTGTTGCATTCACCCACGTTACAGCTCACTATAGTCAATGTCTCGAGATTGTGTAATACGGATAACACAATCAGTACACGTGTAAATATCTAAAGGCATCTTGACATTGATTCACTGTACAAATAAATCTGCAAATAAAATTCCTAAGTGGTTACAAGCTGTGCCTGTCATGGTGCCATCTGAAGTGTTGTTTCCTCTAACCTGGGTAGCATATACCTTGAATTGCATTTAAGTCAGTGAAACCCAACACCAGGGGATGGCTAGGACTATACCCCTGCTGTCCTCCCTCTCATCTGTAAGGTCATCTGCCCAGCTTCTTGAAAGACCTGTGATGGGAGATGCTGTCTGCTCAGAGCCTGTGATACAGGGCAGGTCTTCAAGCAGATTGCTTCAGGGACCTCAGAGCTTCCTTGTTCTTGCTGTAAGGGAGACCTCTAGCAGGACAGCCTTCAAGTAAGAGTTGCCTTGTAAAGAATCTCCTGTTGGTTTGTTTTCTGGCAGTTTTTCCTAATAGAAGCAAAGCCACATTTCAAAATGCTGAAATCCTCCACAAAATTGATTTTCCTTCCAGCACCCTGATCTCCTGATGAGAAGGTGCGTTCATAAAGGGCTTCTAAATAACAGAAATGAAGAAAACACATTGTCACAAGAATGACTTTCGACACTTAAAAATTGCTTTCTGAACCTGTTTGAGATTGTCAGCTAATAGAGTAGACTTCTTCATAACTCCTTTATAGTAATGCACAGCTGGATGAAAATCCACCTCAAACAATACTTGCTTTTATCTTTCCTTATTTATCATCACTATCATTACTTTTTCATTGGTTAGCAGATGTTTCTTTAGTGCTCTGACATCCTTTATAATTTGCATATTTGTTAATTTAACTGGCAGAAAAATCAACCTACTGTACAGTATATGCTTTGTGTTTAACACTTACATGTATGTGGCATAGGCAATAGGAAAAGGTCCTCTGATATCACCAATACATACTGAATGTACAAATTTAACATACTCTTTAAAATTCAGGTATTTGGGTTTTCTTTTGTGCCATGAAAAATGTCAGCTCAAATCCAAGGAGGAATCATTTTGAGTCTACAGCATAGACTCATAGCATTCAGGCTGTGGCTATGATGAACAAATCAGTAATTAATTGGGCATTCATTCCAGTGACCTGTCAGCATTCAAATGCTTTAATTAGATGGAGAAATGGAGGCAAGTAATGAGGGCCAAATCTGTATCCTTTTGAATTCAGTGGCAAAACATCCACTTGCTGCAATAAGATTTAGTCCTAAATGCATGACAGCACACTATAGAAGATGTCGTCTCCACCAACTGTGGTTCAAGTGTATAATACTGATAATGTCACTGGCATTGTATCTTTCGTTAAGGAAACAATGATGCTCTTAGGAAGCTTTTTGTCCGCTCATGCATACAAAACAGGCAATTTTCATAAAGTATTAATTGCAAATTATCTGGTATAAATGAGGGCCCCAAAAAGAAAATTCTACTTTATACTGTATCTGCTGTTTATTTCATTATTAGTATTCTTCATTGTTTTGCCTATGAGGTACAGCTGAAAGGAAATACCATATCCTGTGTCATGCAATCATACTTCAAATATGCAGGTGTATACAGACCTGGAGATTTTATTCTATTCCCAAGGTTTTTTAGAAGTATTCCACCATACATGTATCTAAACATACGCTAGAAGCATGTGGCTACCTGTTTTTCTATGCACTTTTGCCAGTTTCAGTTCACACACATAGATAAAACACATTCAAAATTTCCACACTGGAGTAAAATGTTGGTAACATATTTTAAGCATTTTCTTTGTCTTCTAAAGGTACTGTTTGTAGCTCAGCACCTGTTTGTTGCTACCTAGCTAGCATTAACTTTGCACGTGAATGGCAGGTTTGAACTATTTGTTATGAAAAGCAAAGGCTAGTTTTAAAACCCAAATTATCATTTGGACATCCTTTCAAATTAAATTCCTATATTCTTCCAAAAGTGCTTTTGGTTTCACTATGTCTATTTTAAACAACACTTGTAATTTACAAGGTATGTAATGGACTTCATGGCAAAATGGAATGCCACACAGAGGTACCCACACCAGTTTTGTATGAGGAACATCCCTCTGTCCTAGGGAATCATAAGTATCTATGTATCTTTCTCCACTTGCTTCTCTTCCTGACTATTAGAAACTGTCTTTTCATTGCAGCCTTCATATATTCATGGCCATGTCATACAATTTTCTTCTTGTGCATATACCGTTCTCTTTTTCTTTTCGTTCTTTTTTGGTATATGGTTTTCGTTTTTTTGCTTAAAGCATTTTGAAAATGCTTTAAGTAGCATTTTCCGTCTATGTTTTTAAGCCTACGTTGAACTTTATTTATAAAATAAACACATACATAGCCTTTTCTTCGTAAGGCTGAGCCACTGCAGGTCTTCTGCCAAAAGTATGGTTTATGTTCCTCTGAACACCCAAGTGTGTTCAGCAAAGCTGAACACAAGTGAATCAAACTGTATGAAATTTTTCAGATTAAGTCTCTACTGTATAGAAGCATTAATACTTCTCAATCCCTACCGAAAATACTCCACGTGACATATTTGGGAATTAACTTTGTACTTTTCACAGCCAAATCCATCTGAAGTTCACAGGCTTGCTGTGATCAACATATATCTTAGGTATTCCTCTCTTCTGTAATTTCAAAATGATGAATTGACAGCCTATAACAGAAATTCTTGTTATTAGTCCTGAAATACATGACTTTGCAATTTGTACAATTATACCTCATTCCTTCTTTTCTAGTTCACTCAACTCTTCCAATATTATATTCTTATCCCTCTTTAAATTACTGTTTCCAATGCTTTATCGTTGGCTGTGTTCATTCTTATTCAAGTGAATGACACAAACCCCCAACCCCTCCCCACCATATGCCTTATACAGTTCCTCATAACTATTGCATTGAAATAGATCTCTGCTTCATCTAGATTTTTTCTAGAAGGAATGTCACAAGCTGTCTTAAAGATAGGGTCACACAAACTTCGTAACAGATTCCAAACAGCCAATCTTCAAAAATTTTCAGTTTCAGAGTAGCGTTTCAACTATATCAACACTAAACTCCTGAAAGAAGGTAATTTGTAAAATTCCTGATGCATTTCCCTTTTTTTTTTTTTTTTTAATAGGCTCATTACTAGAACACACACCCATATCCTTTCCAAGGACTCAGTAATGTTTGATTTTTTTCTGGGCCTTCCCACAAGTGTCTCACATAACTTCTGTACTTTGGTGAGAATCACCTTGGGTGCTGTGCTCAGTTTTGGGACGTCTTTATTTTTTCCATTTCTAAGAGTCACCATCTGGGAGAAGAGCTGTTTTATCCATCTGGGAGCGAGAAGAGCAGCTTCCCACCCCTGCTGAGAGCAGTGGTCTCACCTCCAGAACTGCTAAATAACACAGAGTTCCTCTGACTATGGCAACTTAAGAAGCCTTAGTCTATTTTAAGAAGAGATCAGTATCTGACAGGCATAAACTTCTGAGGCTAGAAAAGGTGATAGTCAATACGGCCATCTAAGCCAAGCCATGCAGCCATGATGACTGGAGAAGTTTACCACAGCAGCAGGGCATTGACATCATCCCTGAGGATACTTTTAACCTCCACAACATGATCTGAAATTGTTCTGCTTGGCTCTGGAGCTGAATAAATCTCTGCAGAATTCATCAAATGCCTACTTAGCACCAGTCCTATTGCCTGAGAAACCTCACCAGTGTCCAGTGTTTTCTAGATGCCTATTCAGCTCATCTGGTCTATTACCAGACCATAAATTATCTGAAGAACTAGAACCAAGAGTTCTTGAGCTTACCTAACTACCTACCCTCCAAGCTTGTGGTTTGATTTTGATTTGTTTTCCACTGAATGCCTCCAAATACTCCTTGAGGCAGCAGGGGCAGGTATACAGGCTCTCAGCACCCCTATGTCTGTCAAACACAAGGCTATCACATCATCTCTCAGTTTTGTGAGAGCTGAGAGATTTCCCCTTGTCATCTAGCCCTCTTTGTCAGATTTAGTCACAAGATTTTTTGTTACCAAAGCAACAATCATGAGGATTTTATTCAATGTGCTGATAGACAAGGTTCATTTTTAACACATGCCACCTTCTAGCAGGGTCTGTCACAATGTCTGCACTAGCACCAGTAAAGGTGGTTTTCCTTGCTGCAATTCTCCAAGATACCACTGATGGTCTGAAAATTTCCATTTGAAATGATGAACTGCATTACTCTACGATGAGTCCACAACACATACTGCCAAGCAAACTCTGTACAAACTGCAAGACCTTCTTCTTCAATCCCTAGAAACACACCAGCCAATTCTTTGTATCAAGAAACATGCAGAAATCATCGTGCTCCTTTGCTCTTCATTTCCCAGGCTTTGTACCAAAAGTAGGAAACAACAAAACAATGGCATATTATTGCTCAGCTTTTTGATGCCACCTTTTTTTTTTTTTTCTGACCTTGAGTGTCTGAAATGTCAGTGAGAGCTGAATTTAAATCCCCCCCTTCACCAGGCACTTGTTTGACCCCGGGAGCTGATTGCCTGGACCAGTGGGTATCAGCATTGTCTCTTAAGGCTTATCCAGTCCACTGATCATCCACGTGACTTATGAATTTTGCCCAGCCCTCCTGTGCTGTTCATCTTGTCCTTCAGGAAACTGCAGTGGCCTGCAGTGGCAGAGCTTGCACGTGCCAGAAAAGACAAATGTTGATCATGGTTCTCCACAGTCTCAACTGTTTCAACAGTAGCACTTTCTGTTAATCGAAGAAGGGCAAGGGCCAGACACCCAGCACAGATTTAAGAAACTTGGAAAGACTTTTAATTACAAGTTCCCTGTTGCAGTCATAGCATGAACAAATCTTTCTGTTGAGCAAGCATAAATATTTGCACTTCTCAGTCTGCAAGATGAATGCTTCCACATCTCAGACAGGTTTCTGCTTCACGTTGGGTCACAATCATTTCTTTTGTGGCCGGTCTCCTATTTGATATTTTCATACCAGTGAATATATCCACAAAGGTTTGGCTTCCATATATGTCTACCTGACGGGAAGTAGTGTGATACTTCATTCCTGTTTAAGGCACCAAAATATATTTGGTGCTAGGTGCTTTAGCCCCACCTGACTTTATAAGGCCCTAGCCCCACTATATGAAGATTTTATAGTGTATTCAGATTTTGTTTTAAAATGTGTATGGATTTTACACCTCTGGTTTGTAAATTAAGATAATCATAGAATCATAGAATG
>NW_010249468.1:0-6988 GCF_000690775.1 Eurypyga helias
ATTCTATGATTCTATGATTTCTGACAGTGTTGCTGACATAACTTTAATTTTACCAGCTTAGACAAAATGAGGGGGTATTGATTCCACAAGCTTTTTTCAGTTATTGGAATTACGTTGTACTTGAATTAAAAAAAAAAAAAAAAAGAATTGCAACAACTCAGACACCAATTACTCACTACATTTTGAACAGTAATTTCCCCTTTATGTCTCTTTATCCCTGCACTCAGTTTTTCAGATACTGTTGTCCAGGAGTATATAGAAAAAATTCTGGTAACTGCTATAGACTGCTAATTTTGTGTCCATTCTTCTGCTGGTTTTGGTTAGGATAGTTAATTCTCTTCAGAGTAGCTAGTAGTAGGCTATGTTTTAGATTTGTGCTCAGAAGAACGTTGACAACAAACTAATAGTTTCAGCTGCCAAGCAATGATTACATTAAGTCAAGGACTCTCAGTTTCTTGTACTGTACATGTGTTCCCAACATCTTCTCTAGAAGAAACTGGGAGGGGACACAGTCCAGACAGCTGACCAGACTGACCAAAGGGACATTAAACATCATGCTCGGTATATAAGTTGGGGGAGTTGACCAGGGGTTCTGGCTTTTGGGGATCTTGGGTCTCATGCTGTGGCTGGGTGTCAGTTGGCAAGTGGTGAGCATTTCTATAATTTGTTTTTTCCTATTGCTGTTTTCCTTTTCATTACATATTATTATTATTACTACTACTACTACTAGCATTTTCATTACAATGAATAATATAAAAATATTCATAGTAATATTTTTATTAGTAGTATCATTATTTCATTTATTTTCAATTATTAAACTGTTCTTATCTCAACCCACAAGTTTTGTCACCTTTTCCTCTGATTGTCTCTCCCATCCCACTAGGGGAGAGGGGACGTGGGTGAGCGGCTGTGTTAAACGGGTTAAACCTTTTAAACAACAATGCTCCAATTGAGGATTTCTGATGCCTAAAGAATGTGAAAAATTGAACTATACTAATGAATCCCTAAATCACTCATCATTAGATAAATGCCAGAGTAAATGTTTAAAAAGAAAATGTAATTTTATCAAACAATATGACAAAAGGCCTGCTATATGTCATAGTATAGGAAAATAGCCCCTACATGCTCATACATCTAGTAATGTGTTGCTTGGCTTTACATTTTTCCTGTGCACTCTTCAAATTAAGCTAACTCCCAAGATGTTTCACATTCCTCCTCAGGGGATGGAATATATTCTTTTGACAACCCTTACCTTTGGGTTCATTTTTCCCAGAAATGGATTTAGATTTGGGACATATACCTTCCTTCCTGAACAGAATTTCTGTTGAGTATAAATTCATCCCTGGGCCTTCAGACTCCTTCTTCCTTGCTCATGCCCTGCCCTACCAAATTCAATAACATGGTCTCCTAATACCTGAATACACCATTGTGGGGATACAGACCCTCAACTATTAGATAATGGTGACTTTTTGTCATGGTCAAAAAGTCAGCAACTAAGCACCACATAACCACTTGCTCACCTCCCCCCTCCCCTGTAGGATAGTGGGAAGAGTCAGAGGAAAAAGGTAAGAAAACTCATGGGTTGAGATAAGAACAGTTCAACAAATGAAATAAAGTAATGGTACTATTACAACTACTACTACTATTGCTGATAATAATACATAATGAAAAGGAAAACAACAACAAAACCGAAAAAAGATATGATCACTCACCACCTGCCAACAAATGCCCAGCTGGTCCCTGAGCAGTGGGAGAGAGTGAGCCCCCTGGCCAACTCCCCACAACTTATATGCAGACCATGATGTCTTATTGCATGAAATAGCCCTTTGGTCAGTTTGGGCAGCTGTCCTGGCTGTGTCCCCTTCCAACCACTTTTAGAAAAGAAGCTGGGAACGCAGGTGCAATATCTGAAACTGAGGAAGTCCTTGGCTTAATGCAAACATTGCTTGGAAGCAACTAAAACATCAGTGTTATCAACATTCTTCACAGCACAAATCCAAAACAGCCTCATACTTCTCATACTGTGAAGAGAATTAACTATCATAGCCAAAACCAGCAAACTTTTGAAGTCCTCTCCTAGCTGGCTGCGTTTCAGGAAAGCCTAATAGTTATGTAAACAAATTTATTTACTCTTTGCATTTTTTTCTCCCATTCATATTTGGATGATCACTGCTTTTTCAGTTTTGTAGACTTACAATATCAGGCTAGACCAGTAAAGCTAATTTTAGTACACAAAAAGAGACTTTTAAAAATAAAATAAAAATGGGTAAACTGTTCAAAATTGACTCTCACAAGCTTTCTACAAATTTATTTTATTGAATATAATATTTTTCAATCATTCATCATTTTCATATTAAAAGCTAACAGAATGTCTATGAGCTTCTTTGACCTGGTTTAATTCAGGATGTTTACTTCAGGTTCAGTGATAGTGACAATAAAAAGGAACAGGATTTGACCAGCATGGAGATTTTAAATGTGAGACTACATGGATAGCACTGGGAGTTCTGACTGGGTTGAAAAAACAACATATTGGATAACATTTAATCTATACAGAGTGAAGATGAAGAAGTGAATGTTACTTAGAGAATTCTGGCCAATTTTGAGTTTAAAAAAATCCATTTCACTTTGCTGAGAAAATGGTTTTGCGTTTAAAAGGGCTACTTCACTATGCTGAACAAGCAGTAGGAAGCTATCAGATACAACTTGCTCTACAAAAGACTGGCTTTAGTAAGTGTGTATGTGTTTATATGTATATGTATGTGTATATGCACATGTGTGTATATATATATGCATGTAAGTATATATATGTGTGTGTATGCATATAAAGTGAAAGCACAAACCAGAACCTTTCCTGGATTTTCTAAATCAAATAAGGTTGCAAAGCAGTTATATGTTTTCTGACTTATTTATACTTAAATGATGACAGTACTTTGGGGTTTACAATGCCATTGTGTGTGCGTTGTATATAAGCTATAGGAGGTGCTCCCTATGTCATCTGGTACTCTAACTTAGAACAAGGAGAAAAAGCTGAACATGACACAAGAAAAAGGGGAAGAATCTTGACTAAGTACAAAGCAATGATTTCAGATCCTGTAGAGAAACCACCTCCATCCTTCCCAAATGCCAAATCATCAGTCCTTTGAGAAGTGGATTACTTCTAGACCTGACAGCAGAAGAGGACCATGAACAGGAATCTGAAGTGGTGACTTGAGGGCTGGATTTGTCTATCCCTACTCTCCAAAGCACTTAAGAGTGTGATTAACTCAAGACACAAGTTCAACTTTTACTTTCTATGTTTTGCTAAATAGATTAAAGCCTAAAGCGTTGCAGTTTTTTGAATGAAGATTTTAAATACTGGGATTTAATTCCTCATTTTTAAAATATTAGGCATATCAATTGAGTAGAAATATCAGACAAACAAGTGAGTCTTTGGACCTCTACAGTGTGATTATACAGGCTTGTGTGAAATTCCTATTAACAGTTCTGCAGCCTCATTAACAAATGTCAAAGCGATTTGGTCCACTTGTTATTACATGCATGCAAGGGTATCTGTTAGTCCCATGTTGCACCAGGGAATAAGAAGTCAAATAGAATATTTTTGGAAATTCTGTCTATGAAGTGTGCAAACAACCCCGTCAACTTTAATGCTAGCAGTGATTTATCTGCCTCACCAGGAATAACCTGTTTTTCTACTGAAGGTTTTGTTTTACATGACATTTCCCAGGGGAAGATTCTTTAGGTCCCAGGCTGTAAATATTAAGTCCGGACTGTAATCTGGACTTAGTATCGGTACTGTGGAGGAGGAGGTATTGGAGGCATTGGGAACTCTAAGTTTTACCCAGATGTAGTATGAGGAACACATCAGAAGATCTGTGCATGATGAAAATTGAATTTAATGCTAGTCTATGAAAATAATATTATTCATTTAGGGAGTTTGAGTTTTCAGGTTTTGATCTTTTCAGATGTTTTATCTGCATATAATTTAAGTGTAATTTAACATTTTAAAAAATCATTCTTTTAAATGTACCATTGGAGGTAATCTGTGTTATCTCTCATTGTGTTTGTAGGTTACTAGAAACTTCAAGACTTTTCTGTGCTACTATGGAAGAAAATGGAATTTCTGATTAAAAAACAATAGTACTTTCTTAAATTATCAGTTATCTTGGTTTATTTTTAGAATCCCTTACCCCAAATCCAAGGTTCATTTAAACATGTTTAACCTGAATCGACTGCAGGGGTATCAGCAAAGACTGTTAGGACACACAGGGCTAGCTTAGTATGCGTTTCCCAAATTTTGACATCAGCTCTCGTCAAATTGCCGTTGTAGAGAGGAACAGAAGCCAGAAAGGAGTAAAGCAAGTAAAGTATGCTGTCTGCTCTAGTTCTGCATTGGGTCTTCATGGCAAAGTACACCCCTGGTAGCAGGGGGGCTGCTGGGATGGCCTCTGTGAGAACGCACCAGGAGCTGCCCCCATGTCAGACAGAGACAGTTCTACTCGGCTCCAAGATGGACCCTCAGCTGGCCAAACCTGAACCAATCAGTGATGTTGGCAGCACCTCTGTGATAAAATATTTAAGAAAGGTTAAAAAATGCTGCAGAACAGCACCTGGGAAGGAGGAATGAGAAAATATAAAACAATCAGACTAAAAGAAAAGATTAACTGAATTGTACCTCATACCAAGGCCAAGGAGGATGACTTAGACCCTCTACATAATGTAATTTTCCACTTTACTTTTTCTTTTTTCTGTCTTTGCCTCTGTGTGAGCAAGAAACAGAGCATATCAGTACAAAATAAGTTTCCTGCCTCTCTGAGGCTTCCACTGCTGACCTACTGTCATACTGTGGTTGACTAAGATCCTTAATAAGTACTATTATGTAGCACTGCATAACTAAAACACATAGTCAAAACATCATCCTACTTAGTCCAAATGATGCAGACAATTAAACAGAACTTATATTTTTCAAAGGTTAACTTAGGAAGATGGTGAAAATACCTGAAATGAAAAGTGTGTTTGATTTGGTAGTTTCTGTGTTCAGACAAACTTAGGAAACAACTACCTTGTCTTCAAATGGGTTTTTTTTGCACTTATGTGTGACATAGACCTGCTTGCCACAAGATTACAGAGGCAAAAGCATATAGATATACATAATACTGTAATTATACTATAAGTAGGTTTTGTCTTCAGAATCTCAGATTACTGTTATATTTAATTTCATCAGAAAACAATGTTTTTTGTTCCTTTCAGACTCAGAGGGCTGCTCTACCCTCTGGGATGATGTGAATAGTTTGAAGGAATGTAGAACCACTATACCCTGGGGAAATGTGTGTCTCATATTGCCCTTCAGATCAGAGTGTGTATTGCAAGATCTCTCGTACACCCAACCAGCCACATTCTGCCTTCATCCTTCCTCAGAACTTAAGGAACAGGGACACAGATAACACAGTCTGGTAGAGTCTACATCAAGAACATGATATTCAAGCATTGATAGTAGTCATCAGATAGATCACTTATTATTATGGCTCTGTGCTCACATTCATATATTCATGTGAAAATTCACACCTCTAACTCCAAATTATGCATTTAATGAGCTTGTTCAGTCAACGACTTACCAAATATTTGCAGAAATTAAGCCTAGAAAAATGCTTAATAGTCAAAGTAAAAAATTGAACAAACACGAGGGTGACATTAGCACTGACTGGAAAAGCTTTTTGTCTCAGATTTCTTTTTAGATCAGGATGGAGGAAACATTCATGGATTGGCAGAAGGGTCAACTGAACAATTTAATACCCATGTATTCAATCTTTATTGTTCATATTAACTAGTACGTTCCAGTTGCTTTGCACTGCTGTGGGGAATGCAGAACAGCCATTAACAATATTTACTGGTCCATTTGTTGGGTAGGTGGAAAATTTTCTGTACAATAGAAGGAGCATATATAAAACTGGAAACTCAGGATTCTGGATGACTTGGTTTCTCTGTATCCTAGTCAGCAAGGTACTGATTGTATATCTTAGTATCTTAGCCATACTGAATTGGCATAAATGCCTGACTGCTACTTCTATTTGTTCTCATTTTCTCTGTTGCACTGTAAGGGACAATATACTTAAAAAGACTCTATCAATTTGCCTGTCAAAAAGCAGTCTGCATAATATTATAAAATTAATAGAAAAATAAACCCCAAAGCTTAAATATATCCAGATCTATCTCACATGAGTTTTACATACTGACTTTAGTGGTGTTACCCCGTAAGTATATTGTTGGACGTCACTAAACCCACAGCATTCAATGCAGATCTAGTGGTTCTTTCCCACAGAGCTTTGACTCACAAATTTTAAAACTAGAAGGATCATATAAGTTCATTACTATTCCAGTCAGTGGAAGACAGAAATCTGGAAGATTCTGAACAACTGTGCTGCTCAGCAAGACTGTATGCTTATTCTCAAAATAAAAAGATTTTCTTTAAAAAGCTAGGTTTGTGCTTTTTTAGGAGAGATGTAAAATCCCTCCATATACACAAAGGTAGTGGGAGAAAAAAAAAAATATTTTTGCAACAAATCTTAACAAACTCTGAATTGATTTAAATCTGAAGTAGATATGTGGGACAGTTTTACCTAAAATGAAGTGCATAATATAATACCTGTAGTACTGTTATCTACATATATCTCAAAAAGTTTAAAAGTTCTCAAAGTAGAGGGTTTTTTCTTTGTTGTTTTGTTTTGTGGTGTTTGGGGCTTCTATTATTATTATTACTATTATTATTATTATTTAGAAAGTAGAATAATTTTATATTCGGTGGCCTGTTGAGAAACCTCTTGTGCCCTATAATACACACTTACTGATCAAAAATTTCCTTTATGATAGTGTATATTGTGTGAAAGTTCTCTTACAAGTGTCATGTATTCGTTCAAAGTAATGTATCTACTCAATCACACAAGACGACAAAGTTGTTCAAAGCATTACAATAGACTGAAATGCCTGTATAAAT
>NW_010249468.1:6998-15272 GCF_000690775.1 Eurypyga helias
AGGGAAACAAACCTTTAAAAAGGTCCATTTGTTTGTTTCTGTCTTTTCCAAGCACTAGTGACAAATTGAAGCAAAGGTTGCTACATTCGTAATCTTTATTTATTGACTGATTTTTACAGCACATTATAGAACACTTATTCTAGAACAGCACTTTAAAATCTCTCTTGCTGGTTTATCTGCCCAGGACTAGAACAGCATATCATAATACCATAAGAAATATATCCTTATTTTCAGCTAATTCTCAAAGCTGGAAATATTGGTTATGATGCTTTGTGAAAAGCTACATAAATAGTCAGGACATGCCACCAGCACCAGAATATATTTTCAAAAAACTTACTGCCCAGACTGGTTTCCATGGCCTGACTTGTCATATTCCTTTTACTGCAGTGGTTCTCAAAGTAATGTTTGCAGCCTCCAAAATTGAATTTCCATCACAAAACCAACTCATTCTCTCTTTCTAGTTTTCCACTGGGAGGGAGAGGGAGGAGAGGAAAAACAAAACAAAACAAAAAATAAAATGGTCCTCAATTGGCCTTTATTCCCAGGATAAGATTACTCCACTGTGCTGATTCCTTTGAGACTTCCTAGGAAGTGTCCGAAGCATTCAGAGCAAAACCAGTGTCAGATTCCCTTTGTGGAGCACTTGCAAGCAGCCATATGGGGAGGCAAAAAGTGCAGAGTTGCAGATCCATGCTCATAAAGCTTTTTATATATTGAATAATAAATTACTTGATTTAAGACATGCTTTTAAACTACAGGGTAAAACTCCTCTGGCATTATAGACACTTTCCAGTTTCTGTACACATTAGGGGCTCAAGTATTTTTCTACTTTAGCAGCATGTAAATGCAAAGTTGGTTAGGCAAATTACTGTAGGCTGTTACCATTGTTGTCACGTGGAAATTGTGTTGTTGCTTTAGTACATGGTACAGTATTTCCTGGTAATATCACAAATGGTTCCTGTCACCACTGTGTTATTACGAGCTTTTGTGACATTTAAGTATTTTGTTGTTGTTATTTTGTTGGTTGAGGTTTCTTTGTACTTTATTTTTTGAAATTTTATTACACTTTCTGTTTACACTTTCATAGCTTTTCCAAAGCAAACAATAAACAGAGATGTCTTTTGCACTACATACATAAAAGGAAAGGACTTGCCTGCTGTATGTTCTAGCCTCCCAGGATTCAGATCAGAGAGTTGGCCTAATTCACTGTCATTTAAAACCAGATGTTTTTTCTGGCACGATCTCTTGCAAGAGCAACAATGATATCCATCAGATGGTACTCAGGGAAGCTTTAGTGCGTTAAGTTAGATACCACAAATAAGTAGGAACAATGAAGAACTGCAAATAAATCTTAAAAAGGAGCACAGATAAATAAGAGTGGTTTTTCTCAACCATCTACTAGATGTTCTGAGTTCAAAGGAGGTCTTCAATACAACTTTGGCAACAGGATGGAGAGACGCTGCATGCTTTAAAAATAGGTGATAATGTGTACACTAGTTTACACAGATCTAGTTCTTGTTACACAGAACAGTTATGGTCCTTGTTTCCCAGGAAGGGGACAGTGCAAAACTACGTGAACTGGTTTGGAAATGTAGATTTTATACAGCTAGGAATGTATGTAGAAAACAAACTTTGCATTTGGTTCTGTATGGTAGTAAACCTTAAGCAGTTTACTCCAGATCAGCCCATGACTCCTCATATTCTCTACAGATAAAACGAAGGATAAAATGAAGTAGACATAAAGGAAAAGTGGAGGGGAGGGGGAGGGCAGGGGAAGGTTAAAGGATTTTTTCTTTTTTTTTTTTTCTTGCTTTTTTAGTAAGATTTGCAGAGCTGGCTCCATGTCACGCTGAATAATTTAAGTGTAGCATCACAGACATAGGACAGGACAAAAAAATACACCTTATATTAAGTAGATGCCTTCATCAGTTACTTGATAAACCACAGCTTGAGGTTTGAAATAACTGTAAACTGAAAAACTCTAAATTAAAGATCAAGCTATTTACCTAAACCAAACAACTCTACTAATTTGTGAAAGCTGAGAATCTACATCCAGAAGTGTCAGACCTTTGAATTGTGTCATTCATCAGACATATAAATGCTGAAAAGCTGAATGTAAAACTTTTCTACTTGGGTGAGTAAACAAAAGAAAGTTCTAACCTCCAGGCTGAAACATAATTTTATTCTCTAAATTGTATACACATCACCAGAATGTTTCCATTCAAAAAGAAAGTCTAACTAAACAAAAGAACTCAGAGAATCATTTGAGTAGCTGTGAATAATTTTAGGAAAATTAATAGCAGAGTTTGGGAAAAAATTTCTAGGAGGAAAATTCTTACAAGAATATCCTCAAATAAATCAAAATTAAGAAAGACAATTAGAAAAACAAAAAAAGCCTTCAAAACTTCTTTTGCAAGCAAAGATTTTTGACCTCAAATGGAGAAATATTAATATCACCACAATGCAAAGACACTGTGCTAAGTGATGGCAGTATGAAATCCTAAGGCATATATGTGCAACACAGCAGAGTTTGACAAAATTTACAAAGGCAATATGTAACAAGAGGAATTTGCAACACTAACTCAATAAAAAAATGGAAAATACTATTAAATAGGCCTTTTTTTATTTTTTTCCTTTTCTTTCATTGTATAAAATTTGTTAATCTCCAGTCAGTAGATAATAGAATTAGGAGCTGAAGAGGGAATGGGGATAGGGAGGGAAGAGTCTGAAGGGGGAAATGCCTGCGAGCATTGCTGAATTTGGTTCTGGATCTGGAACATCTCCCATACATTTTGACTGATTATGGCCATGACAGGAGTTAAGCATTCCTCTCCTCCTTGTCTACCTCAATATTTTAACTCTCTTCCTTTTAAAGACATTTTACTTTACTGTTTTCTCCTCTTTCTTTCACAGTGAGTCTGTTTCCTTCCCATATTGTTCTAATCTGTAGTAGTCCATCCCCTTAGTGTCTGATCCTAACCCAAAAAATTCTGAAGTACTTATTGGTCTCGTCCTTCAGACATCATGTGAACAGCATGAAAGAAAGCTGCAACAATTCAAAGCAGTGTTTGTGGCACTGAGAATGGTGCAATATTTTCCCTCCCAGATACTGGGGTGCCAACAAATATATGCCAAATCATCTGCTCAGGTTTCTCAGATACCTCTCAACTCCTCCAACAGAGAATACCACTTTCTAGACATTGGACAGAGTTATATAAGATTAAATGTGCCAAGGTCTCTGTCATCCAAAAATCATATGTGGGAAAGTGCCTCTTAAATTTGTAAGCACTCATGTGGTTTTGTATGACACATGATTACTACTGTACCCCCTGTCCTCACTGGACATTGTTCAGATCCCAGGGTATTAATTCAGTTTGTTTATGTTGTACATATTTGGAACTAGTGAATCTAGGGGGGGAAAAAAGAAGTTAAAACTGTAGTGCACTAGAGGGCACTAAAACCTCCAAAATAATCTTGGGCAAAATTTTGTTGTAAAAAAACTTAAAACTGTATTATAAAAACTTCCACGAATTTTGCTACATTTAAATAGTCAAGACAAAAAGTCTAAAAGTGACTATCACTATAAATACCATAATATAAATGATATAAATACCATCATCTGGCCTGAAAATGCATTACAGAAATAAGAATAAGAAAGATTTGTAACAAAAAGTAAAGTAGTCAGCTTGTAAGAGAGTATACCATGACACTTCAGACTATGACACTTGTCAAGACACATTATGACTGCTATGGATATTTTACAAGAGAGCATCAGGATTCTAATGACATTTATGAACTGTAATTGGAAATAGGTAAAAAATTAAAAATACAAATAATAAAAAAGAAAAATATATAAATCTGAACCATAATAACAAACAGTAATTTTTTTTTTTTTTAATAAAATATACAGGAAATAACCCTGGGAAAGTAGTAATGCAGAAAACAACCAATTAGAAACAGAATCCCATAGTACCTAAATAAGAGCTGACTTAAAAAAAAAAAAAAAAAAATTAGAGAATTGTTGATATTTTACTGAACAGAAAAGTAGTATTTCCTCCATGTAATTCCCAAGCACAGTATGAAGTCTACACACATGCAGATCTGGATCCTTTCAGTGACATTCATGATATTATCATATGCCTAAGATGATACAGATGCTTAAATACTTTTTGAGTTATGCATTTCTTTCATATACTGTTGTCCAGAATATAGCATTCAGTCTTGGGTATATGATTACCAGAGAAAGACTGAATAATTGAATGGTAAGACATAAGACATGAGGAATAAAAATTATCGTAGTGCTGAAGAGAGTAACGCTTAAAGTAAGATTGAGAGATAAATGTGTGCAGTCTGTTTAAAAGACAGTTAAAAGAAAGTACGATAAGTGTCTGTAAATACTGGAAAGACACAAAAACACTTGCCAGTGTTATTATGGAACATTTAAAAATTTTTAATTACATTTTGCTTTTCATTGGATGCTACAGTATGTAAAATCATTAATAACAGTGATGATAGTGCTAATAATTTTCTGTGGGTACAGTAAAATATGAGAGCTTCCTGAGACATAGGACTATTTATTCCAGGAAGCATTATTCATGGGAATAAGACTTTGCATTTTTAATTCAAAGAAAATAGAGCAGAACTGAGGCAGGAGAGATTAAATTATACATGATCATGGACCATCACAAAAAAAAGCACTTTGCCTCATTCTGTACTACTTTTAGAACAGAATTATAAAGTCTTCCAGTGGTTGTTTTTCCTTCCATTATGGCAACCTGACATCTTCTGTAGTGAAGATGTCTTTCAAGAACCATTTACACTCAGCATGGACAAGCAGAAGCATGAGGAGCTGTTATTAAGGATCTAAATAATAATATTCAGGATTATAGGAATCAGAGGAAATTGGAATAGTTCTTTCCAGTGTTCCAGCCTAAAAAAAAGTTAAACTTATTAGGTCTTCTTGAAAGGACTTTTGTGTTTGTCTACGATATTAGGGCATTCCCAGTAATTATTTTTCACCAAGATTGTGACTAGGATCAGGGGCAGGATTCTGCTTACTTTCTAACACAGCTGTACATGGACCCCTCCCATATCAGTTCTTATTCTATTGTAACAAAGATGGTCTCAACATTATTTACTATCATAGAATCTGAACTAGAGGAAAGATGCAATCAAACAAACCATATTGCAAGGAAGCAGAAGATAATGGAAGTAGCAGAAGAGCTAATCTGGAGACAAAAAGGAAAAAATAAGAAACAAACCAAACCTCCAAATTGAAATTGAAGATGGGATAGTGGAACAAAATTGTTAATTATAGACTGATACCAACATTTTATTCTCCATGGTACTCATCCTACTCGGTTTCCACTGTAAAGTGAAAAGGGTTCACCCAGGGAGTTTTGAACAGCACCTGGTTTGGATGTTCCCATTCACCCACTGGAGCAGCCTTTCTGCAGTGATTACAGAGCCCAAGGAAACTAACAAAGCACTTAGTGATGGCCATTAGTTGGAAAATAGCTGAAAGAAATAGCCTATCTTCTGAGATGAAGTTGTGAGGCAAAGAAGAAATAAGAAGCTGCTCCATAGGGACAAAATTAGCTACTCACTAACTGTGACTGAAGAGGCTGACAGGTAGGATTGGAGGGAACTACACCTTTCCTTGTTAGCAGGAGATTCCAGAGCATGCTCCAAGATTTCATTAGCTAGAGTAATATAACAGCTGAATGGTTAGGATTATAGAGTTTAACTATAATTTCTGGTTAACAGAACCATCAACATGATAAGCCCATGTGTTCTGCAGAAATTGTAGTGTTCCACAGAAATCAGGAAATATTAAATCAATTTCAAAAATGGCTAAAACTCAATAAAAAACCTCATGAAATTTGAAATTGTTACTAAACACTAAACATTTCCAACTCCTAATAAACATCTAGCCAAAAAAGGAAAAAAAAACTTCCCAACTTTTGTCCATTTGCAGTGCTACTTTTTTACTGAAGAAGAGGCAGGTCCTCAATACTTGTCTTTTTCCTGCCCCAGACATCCATTTCTCAGCATGTTTAATAATTTAAAAAAACCCAACCAACCAACCAACCAACCACCACTATATTTTTTTGTCAGTAATAGTTCTACTTAAAATTCTTAATAGTGGATCAATTCTTAGCATCCTTGGAAGTTCTGTGTCATTGAAAAAATAATCCAGCTAAAGTTCTGGAGTAAAGGAAACATGGAGAAGACCTGCACCTTTCACAAAATTTGGACATCATTGGGTTTTTAGCTAGAATATTTAAATTTTCACCTCACTGATTAAAAATTGTTTTCCTCTAAAACAAATGCTTTCTGTCTGACTCTCCAAACACCATGATCTTTCTTTAAAATCTGTGATGAAAAGTTTGCAAAGCACATAACAGTGTTATTTTCAGCTCAGATTTTTATTAGCGACATATTTTCCTGTTACTACTGCTCCAATGTAACCAATATAATCTATGTGAAAATCCCGGGGACAGATTGCATCTGGTTTGTTAACCAGCTTAATATATATCATATTTGGAATGGGATCAGCGTGAAGGATGGCCAGATGTTTGCCATGTCCTGGCAGCTTCAGCCACCAAGTGCAGGGCTCTGGAGGTAGGGAAGACTGCCACTTCCTTGAGCAAGCTTAGTCCCTGTACAGCTGGGCAGGCATGAAGAAAGACAGTCTAGCGGGGATGTTGTAACCATGGTGGAGATAAAAAGAGTTTCATGAAAAGGTAGCAAAGTTAACTCTTATAAGTAATTTTTGTTACCAAGTTATGAGATGGACCATCTTTTGTCTCTAACCTGTAGTTTCTTTATGATTCAATTCATTTTGACTTCAGTGGTAAATCTGTGGAAACCAGAAAGCTGATTGCCTTATGTGTTTCATGAAAGCATTATACATAGAACATTCATAAGGAACATGAGAGAAAATGTTCCACAGAGAAAATGGAAATATTTCATAAAAATGTGACTGTGTTTGATCTTTCTGATCTTTGGCAACAAAAGAGTTTAATTCATTATTTATTCATATTCTTGTAACTTTTCTCTGCAATGAAATATAGTGGATTCCTTTTCTTATTCCAAATGCCTGTACATATATGAAAACCGTTTAATCTGGGTGTATTCTAAGAAAAGAGAGTTTTCACATTTCCTCTTCTGCAAATTTAAGCAATAGTTGTGTAGCACCACATTTCTTTTTCTGCAAGATTATGCAGTGTTCAGGTGTTTAATGCCAAGAAAATAAATGTCTATAATATTTAAACTATTTCTTTTTAATATTTTTTCCTGCTATTATCCTGCTGTTTTTCACTGTATTATGATACTGCAGTTTTAAAAAATGACAATAGTTACCAAATTTTAAATTCATAAATGTGACCACAGTATGTAATGCAAATGCATAATAAATGCTGATGCTAAAATAATTGGCTTCCTTGGACTATATATATCCACATTCCTCCCATCTGCTCACTCTCCCATCAGTCTTAGAGCCTTAATGATGTTCTCCTAAGCTTCTGCAAAGTTACATGTGTTCCTCTCACATTATTCATCTTATTTCTCAACAGTTGTATTCCGCTGTTTCTCTGAACAGGGTCTTCCTCAATGCTTTTTTAAATCAAACCTTAAGTACTTTAAATTTTTCCTTTATCTAGAATGATGCAATCTCTAAGAGATTTTCTTTCTTTCTTTAGCATATCCTTCAGTCTAAACTCTTTCTCCCCTACCTCTCTAACAGCCATTCCTGGGACTAAACTCCAAAGTATTTCCAGTTGGAAAGTAGTAATTTAATAATTCAGTTTTCTTCTTTTTTCTCTACCACCATGTTGAAGTTCTTCGTTTGGTTTGGTTTTCTATTCAGTAAGGGACTAGGGGTTTTCTTAAAGGCAATCTATTCCATGCTCTGGAAGCTTCTGATAAAGCTTCTGAAGAAGTTTATAACTGCTCACAAAATACAGCAAACAGAGAATTGCCAAACCTTCTACTTGTGCTATGTTAAACTTGTGTGGCTGCCAGGTGCCCAACAAGCTGCTTTTTCACACCTCTTCCTCATCAGGACATGGGGACAAAATACAATGAAAAGCCTGTGGGTTGAAATAAGGGCAGATAGATCATTTGGTTATTATTGTCATGGGCAAACCAAACTTGTCTTGGGGACACTAATTTATTACCAATTAATTGTAACAAAATAGGATTATGACCTTCTCTTCCTGAGCAGCACAAAGGGATGCAGAATAGGAGTTGTGGTCAGTTCATAATGTTTTG
>NW_010249468.1:15296-16711 GCF_000690775.1 Eurypyga helias
GCTCCAGCGTGGGGTCTCTCACAGGACTGAGTTCAGCAGCAGCTTCTCCAATGTGGGTCTTTCCCATGGGCTGCAGTTCTTCTAGGACTGCTCCAGCATGGTTCTTTTCCACGAGGTGCAGTCCTTCCGAAACAGACTGCTCCAGGACAATTTCCCCACAGGTCACAGCTCCTGCCAGAAAACCTGCTCCAGCACAGGCTCTCCACAGGGTCACATCCTCCTTTGGGCATCCACCTGCTTTGGCGTGGGGCTCTCCCCAGGCGGCAGGTGGGTCTCCGCTTCCCCCTGACCCTCCATGGCTGCAGGGCACATTGGGCTGCCAAGGAATCTCTGCCCCGGTGCCTTGAGCACCTCCTCCCTCTCCTTCTCTCAGCTTTGTGTCTGCAAGGTTGATTGTCTTAAATTCTTACTCCTTTTTCCCAGACACTGTTGTGCAGCACTTGCTTACCCTTTTTATATATGTTATCACAGAGGTGCTACCAACATCACTGTTGGCTCAGGTTTGGCCAGCAGCCGGTCCATCTTGGACCCGTCCGGAACTGTCTCTGTCTGACATGAGAACAGCTCCTGATGTTTTCTCACAAAAGCCATCCTGGCAGCACCTCCCCCTAAAAAAATCTTCCCACATAAACCCAATACATCAGTACATTCAAAAATCAAGCACAAAGTTGTATTTTTGATACTTAATCTTCTATTTTTAATTTATTGCTCTAAATTTTCTTAACCATAAATTCTAGGCTTTGGTCTACACAGTTGGGAGTTAGGGTCCAGGAAATCTATGTATATAAAAGTCAAGCTCTTTTTCCGAAGAACAGATAGAAATCCCAATCCATCAAATACAGTCTCCTACCTTCCTCACAACCTTCAGTGTTCATCACCTTCAACAGCTGCTTTGTTGATGCAAGTATTACGAATTTGGTGACCTAATGGAGGTTTTTTAGTGTGGGTTTGTGTTGGGTTTGTGGTTTGTGTTTTTTTTTTTTATTTCTGCAGTTTTCTATAAAACAAAAGAAAATCAGAAAAAAGAATTACCTGTGAGCTAAAAGATACAACATTTTTCAACCTAGCTATAGGGCCCAAGCTATAAATAACTTCTCAGGACCAAAGAGTTTATAATATAAGTTCAGCTACAACATTTCTTTAAGACATATAAGAACAATAAAAAACAGAGTAAATTGCGTCATTTGGCAGTTTCAGGCTGGTAAAGAAATGTGTAGCATCAGAGGCCTTAAGAGCCATGATTGGTTTAATAAAAGCAAACATTTAGCATTATCCAGGATGCTTTCAGCTGACAACTGACAAATGGTACTGTGACTCTCAGAAAATAGGAGTCTGCAAGTATGAGAGAAACTTTGTAAGTAGGAACAGTTTTACTGGACTTTAAGGGGAGAACTAATTTTTTTCTCTCTCTTTCC
>NW_010249469.1:0-15736 GCF_000690775.1 Eurypyga helias
TTCCAACCCAAACCGTTCTACGATTGAGGGAAACGATGACTTTGGGTTTTTTTTAAAAGCCTTTACCTACAGTAAAAAAAAAAAAAGTATTATTAATCTTTCCAGTTATCCTTTACACATACCACCAAGCATCTTCTGAACTTTACACAGGAACTTGCATTCCTGAGACACCGCTTGGTATATTTAAAAATACACACACACTCTTTGAACTCTGTTTAACCGAGCTACTTAAGTGATTTAAGTCAATATGATAACACACTGAACAGCGGGCAAAATGCAATCCTGATTTATGCTTCTGTACAGGAGCTGAAAAATCAGCTTGCTAGCAAGTGGGAAGCAAGGAGCTTTCTTCACTATCTGTGCAGTTGCCAAGCTCATTTCAAAACGTAGCTGTCTGTAAGCACCTCCAGCGCTGTCTCTGAATTTCTGCAGAACAGAAAACAAACCTAGCCCTCTTTTTTTTTTTCCTGGATAATTAAAAAAAAGACCACCCCTTCACGCAGGAGGTGCCATGGCTCTGGGATATGCATTAACTACTGCTGCCTCTGCATCTTGCAAATTGAGGACAGTCAGAAAGTAACAGGTACATGTCCATTCTCAGGCACCCACCTGAACTATAACAAAGGGTTAACAACGAAATTCAGGATTCGTTTATCAGAATGTTTTCTCCCTGGCTGCAACTCCAAAAATTTGACAGTCCAACCGCGGGGTTCACCGAATACAGTCAGCACTATTACAGGGAGGTTCAGCTGAAAGCCAGATACTGAACCTCAGCATCTTTGTCCGTTGGCTCACTCCAGTGCGGAATACCAGACCGGGGAAAATCTCCGTATCAACAATACGCTGCAGAGTAAAGCAAGTACAAAAGAACTGTCCAAAAGCACTTTAACCCAACATACGAGTCATGTCTGCCACTAAACAGCTTTGATCTCAGAGTGGAGCCAAAGAGTTTTGTAGGTCAGTCCAACGCAGCCACTGCTGCGAACACACCACATCCTCAGCCCACCAGAGCAGAGGGCTCTACCTACCTGATCCTTTAGCTGAACTTCAAAACCCGGGGTGTGAAAGGGTGAGCACAGGGCAATTAACACCCAGGAAAATTATCATCCAGGAAAATTCAAGCCTGTAGACAGACATTTGACAGAGTAGCCACATCTGTTTCACTTCTAGGAAATAAAGGCCACCACAGCCCATTATTATTCCAAGTTGGCAGCAAAATCCCTCCCTCTATAGCTTTGGAATGGAATAAATTTAGCTTACTCCAGATTGTACTGAAGGATATTCTGCAGCACAATTCCCAGTGTTCAGAGAAAGTAATTAGAGGATTAGTCGCCTCTATTGGTCTCAGTTCCTGTCATTTTCATTGTGTTCTCAAATTCAAATCTTCTATCATTTTTCAGTAAAATTGCTTCCGACAGAGGAGAGGAAGGAACTTTTATGTCCCTAAAATTTAAATCTATCACGCCAGCTTAAAAATTCAAGCCACAAAGATTTGTTTTAAATTTATAATACTGGAATTTAGTTTCAGCGGGCTGTGCTGGATGCACTCATACCCAGAAGTTACCACTTATCTCTTCTGCAGTTTATTAAAATTTAAAGCAAGCTTTACAGCCAACTGGCTTTTTATTCCTATGTAACGTTAGATAAGAGAACGGCTCATCAAAAGCTATGCACTTCCTACAACGATTTTACTGCTGATATGACCTGTTTCCCTCCCTCCCCCAAACACAGAGGCTCTCAGAAGGGAGCAAGGCAGAACTCCATCCTGAATGAACACATTTTTGCCATACGTTCCTTCACTAATAACATCTAGGTTATCTGAACACACAGGCAAAACGATTTCTTCTTAAGGTATAGCACAAGACTAAAATGCAGTAGCAAAATTAGGGGATAACTCCCTATTTCTATGAAAAATAGGGACTACCAGCCAATGACGTATGGAATTTGGGGGTTTATATTGAATGAAATAAACACTGAGGAACAACATGAAATGATGCCACAACACCCTAAGGCCCACAACATGAATAAGGCATGGTTTTAATTAGGGCTATAGAATATCAAGTGCTTCTGAGAGTAAAGAAACCTACATTTGTGCAGAGAATATAGAAGACACGAAATTATATACAGCAAAATGCAGTTCCTTCCTCCCTGCTCCCACATGCCTTGGTACAAGTTCTTTACCTAAAAATTAATCATGTTTCTTAGCATTAACGACTTTAATCATTATTTTATTTTGGTGTCTTAAACTACCCGATTTCTTAGATCAGTTGTATAAACCAGATTTTAGTAAGTTGGAGAAATCTTTGCAGACTTAAATCATGATTTTATTTCTTAGATTTCTTAGATCAGTTGCATAAAACAGCTTTTAGTAAGTTGGAGAAATCTTTGCTCCATTGAAGTCTTTCCCTGGTAGAGCTCTGAATCTCAGACTGCAACTGTTCAGCACTCAGTACTATCAGACTGCCCGTGATGATAAATGAGTTGAAGGTTATTGCTTACATTTAAGAATTCATAAACGCACACACGTTCCTGGGAGCTTTAATAGCAACATTCGACACGTTTCAGAGTCAAGTCATCTCACCATCCACAATTTTACAAAGTCTGCTGAGAAGTAGGTAAAGAATTGAACAGAAACACCCAAATATTTTAATTTCTTTACTTCTTTTACACTGCAGCACAGCATGCAGACCGTGTGAGGAGCCTGCAAGATTCTCTTGTAGGGCACCGCACTGAGTTCAGGTTACAGCTCGGGGAGCTTCCAAAAGACTTTGCCCCAAGTTCAGTGTTTTTGACGGCTGGGGAGATATTCATTGTTTTCCCTTGCAGGCAGCATGTGAGCTGGAGATTGCCATTAAAGAGCGTTGGTACAGACACCTACACATGGAGATCACTGCTTACTCACCCTTTGCAGGCGGTGACCACCGCTCTTGCCAATGGAACCACTTGTGTGCAAGTTCCTGAACCTGTTTGGATCTGGGAGCTGAGCTGGCCAAAACCCACCGCTTAATGCATTTTGACAAACTCAGCAGTTTGAAGGGCAGCCCCTTCCATCACTCAACTGGGTCTGAAGCTTCGTCTGTTTGTATTTATTTTATGTGCTGAATAAGCTTAAAAACCTGTGCAATGTGAACAGTCACAGTAACTGCCGTGGATTACAGAGCAACAGTCAAAAGTTTGAGCTTTGACAACTCCAGAATAAAAATTACGCTGTAGATAAGAATAAAAGACTCCCTGCTGCAAGCCTCTGCCAAAACACCCCATTACCACTTTCCAGAGCTCTGCCACTTAACAGCGCTCCCAGAATCGTCTAAATCATTTGCACCATCCCTTTTCCTGCACCCACCTTCGCCTCCAGACTCACCTGCCCTTTATGTTCACTTGACCAAATACCTAGTGACAGTTATCGCATGATTTGGAAAATATATGTAGTGTATATAAATTATACATGTATCACATTTTCTCTATATAGTACACAATTAAAAACATTGAAAACACATGGCTTTGGGTCAATGTTAGTCAAATTCCATTACACTTTTGGCATAGCTGGATGGAAATCCTCAGGACACTGGATGAATGGCAATTGAATTCAACAGCGTATGGGTGGATTAGGAAGCAGCTATAGGGATTCTGTGGAGCAAATACTATGTACAAACAAACAACCAGATTATCTAATGCAGGCAGCAAAAGAAAATCCACAAATAGGCTTTCTTAACAACAAAATCAACTGCAGTGACCATGAAGATAATTGCAAATACCGATCAGGCACCACTCTGCTGAGCTAAAAAACTAGTTTCAGAATAGGTAATGTGGGAATCTGCACTGAAACCAAGTGATTCTTTCACAAAGTATGAAGTGTAGTACATCAACAAAAAAAACACAGCAGGAAGACTTAATGTCAACAGATTAAATGCCAGACTAAAAAAAATTATGTATTTTAGAGAAAATATAGTAAATGGAAAAGAAAAATATAATCTCTTCAAAGTCAATATGACTTAAGAATGTAGTCAAATTTATTTTTAATGTAATTATAACTGAAAAAAGCTTATCAGTTTCATAACAACCACCCACAAGCTAGTACAGATTCACCGATCCTTAAAAACAAGAACTTAATAACATAATATTGTTGAAGAAACAAAGACCACACGGAGTGCAATACCAACACAAAAATTCTTTTTATGTACAAACTGTACACAAACAGTTAGCTTTATTTAAAGAATTGCTTTCAGAAAACCGCAGAGGAATCCCTATTCAGTTCTACAAACATGTAAAGAAGGGTTCGAGTCTCCGAACCTAACAACTGAATGCACTCCCACCTGCAACATGACTGCAAGCAACTTACTGTCTCAGCATGTCTTGTCCTATCACAACATTAATTTTGTATTGAGCCTCCCCTGCTATACTTCATCTCTGGGATAATGGCATTCATTCATAAACAGAAAGCCTGCTAAGTAGAAAACATTTTACATCTAAAAGGTTTTTTCTTTTCCAACTACATTCAACTATCCTGCTGTATGAACCTCTATTATTACAGCTATTGTATAGAGTAAGTAATTTAGAATACCTTTTATCAAGGTATTTCATTTTGGCCTTTTAATTTTAAATAAGCTGCCATATGCAGGAACTATTTTCACTCAAGAGATTCACCCTCTGGCTGTTAAGTTACATCAGCGAGTAGGGATAACACTGGGATTTAAAACGACCGTGGAAGCTGTAAACCAAAATTTACTGTTGATTATAAACTGCTTCTTTACACTGCGTACAGTAACATTCCAAATTCACAGTTCTGCAAAATAAATGCAAACTTCAGTTTGAGGATTTTTTGGTATTGCACTTTGTTGTTTGCTCCTATTAGAGGCTCAATCTCTTAAATCTCTACCCTGTTAAAGATGCACAGCATCTGCTTTGTCTAATGAGGCACCAGAAACAAAAAGCCTGGACAGCTGAGAAAGTTTCTCCACACCCCTGAAGGCATGGGCTTTTACCTCCCTTCCCTGCAACATGATGCTTCTGCAGACAGAGCTGAAGCTACAAATCACACATGGGCAATAAAGCTGGGATCTTCCTTTAATCTTCCAACACTAATGCCTGCCAGGTTTTCTACCCACATTGTAGAGACAGATACTGCTTTCTTTCAAGAAGCACTATCACTTTCTACACCCAAAAAAAAAAAAAAGGAGCCTCAACTTTGGCATTTACTCACAAACAGCTCTAATTTGTTTTCAGAAGATCCATTACCCTCCACATCCAGTTTCATGCACCGCACAGTGGGTACTATACCACAAGAACATTTTCCAGCATTCTCATGACACCACCACAGTTATTGTGACACAACTTATCTCATGCCCCAAGCCCACTTTAAAGAAAACAGTGAGTAACTACACACCTTTGTACACTTAATTTCTTCAAAAGAGCATTTTCACAAATTCAGAGTTCAAAAATCTTAATTACAGTTTATCAGCTCAAGTTTTCTGCATACCAGGTATCTCCCAATTTCATCCAGTCATCCTCGTACTGGTTTCTAAGTATGTCATGTTTAGCTAAGGTCTTTCAATCTGCTCCTTGCCAACTTGATTTCATCAAAGTATTAAGTCATCTTTCTCACTAGCTTGCTCCGATAGTTAACTATTCGCCTAAAAAGATTCCCATTCGAGATGGTTTGGCTTCAACTTCTAGCTCTCGTTATCGATCCTCCTGCTAGAGCAGAATGCCTTTTAGCATCCCGTACTTGCACGGCCGCAGGATGCGCACCAACACAGCTCGATAGTCTTCGAGAAGCAAAACAGACTCTTCTTCCAGGAGCTTCTCACGCAGCAGCAAGTTAAAACTCTAGGCAGTTGCTACAGCTCAGAAGCAAATTTATGAGCCACCTGCCATGGAAATGGCAGTTTCTCGAGTAGCTGTGGTGAGCAACTTGTAGAATCGCTAGTTTAAGCTGCCAGTTTTCATCTGATGCTATACAAGTCAGAGTCTCTCTATTCCCTCCTTCAAACCATTTTTGCAACTCCTGTTCGCATCCGCTCCAGTTTTTCAAAACGATTCTGAAAACTTGACAGCAGAGCTGCACACAGGATTTCATTAAGCAGCCTCATCAACAGGCTACACGATGCTACATTCCATTCCTCCTCCTCCTCTTGTCATCCAAGCCAAGAAATCTATTACTTCTCCTTACTGCAGGAAAATCTGGTTTCCAAGATACAGTTCCCTATTGCAATAGCTATAGACCCTACTAAACCGCTCCAAATAGTTACCTTTGCCAGTATTTTGGTTATAGTCAGATTACAAACAAAATGCTTTTTTAAAAAAGCTAGACCACTCTATGCAGCTATGTTTCATTTACGCTTCTGGCAGCTGAAGTGTTATCAATTTTGTCAAAATGAAGTTTGAGGGTTTTGCCATTTGGGTTTTCCTTTGTTGTTTTGAGGGTTTTTTTCCTTATAATTCTCTTTCAGATGACAGATTTAATGCTGCAAACTTCTTAGTGCTATGGAAACCCATTAGTAATCAGCTCAGAAATTCAAATTTTGCAAATCGTTTCTTGATATTTAAATTAAGGGCCAGCTGAAAATGGTTAATACCACACAGACCTCCTTCCCACTTCTCTCACTTTGACTTTTCATACCAGAATCTCTCAAAGAATAAGGTAAATACAATATACAAGTTATCAATCAGCTACCCAGAGAAGCTGTGGATGCCCCATCCCTGGAAGTGTCCAAGGCCAGGCTGGATGAGGCTTGGAGCAACCTGGTCTAGTGGAAGGTGTCCCTGCCCATGGCAGGGGGAGTGGAACTAGATGATCTTTAAGGTCCCTTCCAACCCAATTCTGTGATTCTACGTTCTACCATCCTTGTACACAACTCTCACTTCACAGCATCACACCATACTGTGGGACACTAGCACTCACTTTATCCCTCTCAGTTAAAAACAAGTCGGCTGCCTCACGTTCACCATAGTAACACCACAGCGAGATATCGCCAGGCAGCTGAGCCACAATAACTTGTTTAGGGTTACATACAACGGGGTATTGATACAGTTGATCAGACAAGTTGCACGCCAAAGTCCTGTACAAATCATTAGATTATTGACAAAAGCACTTATCTGCAGAATTGTGCCCACTAGCACTGCATCCCCATCCTGTACAGTTATAAGGAATTCAGCTCTGGTCCTTAATCATCCAGTTTACGTTTTCACACTCTTAGCGGACCATTTAAATTCCTTAGGAATTCCCCACTGCTCTAATACCAGTCATCAATTACCAAGCCAGCATGCGCTCTCGTTCTCTCTGGCTACTTAGGATTCTTGGAAACACACTCATTTAAAAGTGTTTCTTCTAGTACTCAATAAACCAGGACTCACCTCCTCAACCTTCCATACACACATTCCGCTTTTCTCCCCAAATACAGGCAACAAGTCTGTGTGACCAGGGATGAGAAGGCGCTGAAGAGGTGCTGTGCACGCTTTATCATGCCCGCCAACCTTTGGGAAGGGAACGCCAGGCTCTCTCCTGACATTGAAGTTAAGAATGCCTCGTTACTTTAACTACAGAAAAAGATACTGTAAAGGTGGCCAATCTAACTGAAATGGATGAGGAACTAGATCGTGGCATCCATGCTATGCTCCTGCCCCCTTCCTCAACCAAAGGGAGGGTAAGGAGTTTAGAAAAACTAAACCTGCTCCTGCCTTGCCATCCACTCTCTAAAGGCATCCTTTACATCAGCATTTCACTTATACAAATCCTCAGCAAGTTACAGAAACACCAAAGAGTTTCTTCAAGTGATGACTCGGAGATTCCTTGCATTATTGTGAGGGCAAACAAGGAATTTCTTTGAACTAGAACCTGCTGAAGGGGTTTCTCACAAATGCTGCTTAACACACCACAGACTGTTGATTACAATCCCACTTGCAAAAAAGTTTTTACATCTCCCCTTTCAATGAAAGAAAATAATGCACAACACTAGAACATTTAATTCTTCCTGGTCATAGTACTTTTTTTCCCTGCTCCTCCTTACTGAGAGGGTCCAAGAAAGGCAGGATTTGCACACTGCCAAATCTATATATTGACATATCCTCTTTTAAGAAAAATATTTTGGATCACTTCATTTCCAAAAATAAATATTGAACAATAGTTAACGCTCATTTTCCAGGCAGAGAGTGCTGTAAATTGCAGATGGTGACTTAAGCACGTTCTTTTCAGAAGAGTATAGACATTCCTTTAACAAGGAGCTACAAATGCATGTGTAAACTATTCATTTTCCCTGACTGGAACTCACACTTAAATGCTGGCAAAGATATCACCATACACACTATGGGAAAGGAACTATGCCCCACTAAAATACATAAGCATAGAAGAGCATTTAATTGTAAATAAATAAAAAAATTCTAACATGAATTATATGAAGTTTAATGATGTAAAAGGTCTTGAAATATCAGGTGCCCAACTGCCACGTTCGTACACAGTGGAAAGTACCAGCATCAGACAGTGTGTCCGTAACCCAACGCATGTGTCTTTATTACAGTCTTGCACTGAGGCTCAAACTTTGATTTAACAGCTAAAACTTGTCAGATGAAAGAAGGTTTAAGTGTTACGAAAAGACAAAGCACCACCTGAAGAGGAGGATGTCACTACCACACATAACTAACGGCCTGGAAGGTCGGAAGTATTAAATACTTGCCCTCAGGGTTGATTACCAAGCGTAGAACTTCAGGAAAGCGTGCTTAAATACAAACTATCCCATCACAGAACTGTTACTACAGTACAAGGTTTTAAGAGTTGAAGTACCAAAAGTGCCTGTCACACTGTATTAAGCGCTATCAGAAATACATCAGTTTAAAGCCATTCCAGAGATGCTACTGTCCCCGTTTTAGCCGACAGCAGTGAATGAGTTGATGCAGCCAAGCAGTCGATGCTATTGCTACGTTGCTATCAAACAAGTAGGTTTAGATACTAGGTGGTCTGCCAGAACTCAGACCCGCCTGTTGCTACAGGAACAGCAAAACAAAAAAAAAAAGCGTGCTTAAATGTTGCATCTGCAAGTATGAAATGTTACAGAAAAATATTTGTTGCCTGCTGAATCCTGAACATCATCGTGCTGGGAAACAGGAGCAGCTAAAGAGGAGCCACTTTAATGAAGCCCCACGGGAGCACGAAGATAGAGATAACTAGAGCTTTGTATCACCGCACATCAACCCGACTAACAGAAGTTAGTACATTCAAATGCAATTTCACAAATTAATACAGGATTTTTATTTTATTTTTAGTTAAAAAACAAACAGAAAACCCCCACAGCACTTATGGAAAAGGCATTCATAAAAGAACAATGCGCTTAAGTTGTAAGAACAGAAGACTGACATTCCTCCTGGAGGAAAAAAAAAAGCTGAGCTGTTCCTATGAAGCTTCTCCAGTGCAAACGTTACAGGAAAAATGAGTTGAAATTCTGTCCAGATCTGGAAAGACTCATTTTATTTGTGACACCAGGAGATCACAAATCAGCGTTCTGCCGCTAGACACACGGATAGACGACTGACACTTTCTGCTCCGACTGGCTTCCAAGCAAAATAATAGTTTTGAGGAAACGATAGCTATGGAAGAACAGCATGTAGTCTACATTTTTCCCTTCAGTAGCAAAAGGCCTCAGTGCCAGGGAAAATATAAAAACAGAAGAAGAGTTTGAAGTCAACTGTAACGTAATTTGTAATGCTTGCCTCTGCGCATCTCATTTAGCAAAGCACATAAAGTACTGATTGTCAGTGTACAAAATAGTAAAACGAAGAGATAATCTAGTGTAACTAATACTCTAATTATAGAAGCATGTTTATTACTCTGATATTCCCCTTCACAAACATGAAGAAACATCAATGCAATAAAATCCTACGATTTCCTGCTTTACAAAGTCAAGACTGACGTATTCATGAAGATTCAAAACTAGGATTCAATGAAGATTTTAGGATTTAAGCCAGACCTGGCAGTGTTCTGAACTACTCTCATGAACACAGGCCTTGAAAGCAAATGACCAAGAGAACAATTTGAAGTTCTATGTTTTAGATAATTAAAATAGCTTTTCCAGATCTAAAGCTATACATGACCATGCTGCCCACACATCCCCTCCCTTTTTTTTCCCCTACACTGCCATAATTCGTCTTCAGAGACAAGAAAAGAAACTTGCTATGGCATAAACAACTTGGTTTGCCAGCTCAAGAGGAAAAAAATAGATACCAAATGCTACCAGCTATGGATCGGCACGGTGCAAGTGTTAGTGGTACCAATGAAAACTGGGACACACCAAGTCTCACAGTTCCTGAGCACACTGGACTATTTTTACTTTATGTATTCCAGTAGGAACAAGACTCTACAACAGTAGTGAGTGCTAAGCACAGTGCATATATGTTTTATATATTAAATGCAGAAGGAAAATTTAAAGAACCCATGAGTACAGTTTTAACATTTTTCTTTCCAAGAGGAAAGCATTCAGCAATGTTTTTCTAAAAGCTCAGCAAAGGCGTATCACTGATACTTATCACAGGCCAACTAGGAAAAAACCAAAGCCCTCAAGACTCCTGGTGTTCCTTACTTCCCGGTGACAAAGAGCACTGAGTAGAGGAGCAGCACAAGATGGGTAATTGGCAGGGGATGGGACTGGGGAGGTGTGTTGGGAGGGAGAGTAACAGCACCAGTGCTTTAACCCATCCCTTCTAGCCAATTAATTAAATCAGAGGCCCTCTTATCTGTTGTATCTGTTTTGATAAGATGCAGGGGTTATGCAGAAGGTAGAAGAGACAAATTGCAAGCTTTTTTATCAGCTTATTTCCATGCTATATATCATCTTCTCAATAAAACGTTATTAGAATATATTATTCCAAAACTATGTCACAGCCAGATCCTGTATGTCAATTATTCAAGAATTTAACGCAACACCCACATGACTTTATGCGCTTTAAAGTCTTGGCAAAGTAGGGAACTGACTCCCAACCTAGAAACTTTGCAGCAATTCACCCGAAACACCACATAAGAAAGCAAGTCTTCGCTCTGTTTACACATGTAACCAACCAACCTACATACTTGACAACAGGTATCTATCTCAGTTTCTGCCAAAAGTACTTTAATATAACCACACTCCATATTTTAAACGTAAGGTGAAGCAAAACATACATTCACTGTAACGAACTATTAATAGAATTACTACAGCAAGGCATAAATTACAGTAATACTGCACTGACAATGCCAAGACGTTTAGTACATTCTTAGCCTTTTGGCTCCACGTGTGATTGTTTGCTGTTGACAAGGTAACATTAGCCAATTCCATCAATGATTAATTTTATTCCATCCCAAGTTTTCCACTAAACTACGTAAAAGAGCATTCAAACACCACGCTGGCTACAGTTAGCAGACACTATGTAAACAGATTTAAATGCATCTGAGAAGCTTCATGAAAAAGGGTTGCAAGATTCCTCTAATACTAGTTATCTATTATCGTGTAAAGGAGTGTGGTATGCAGACTAATGCATAAACAAACAAAAAAACCCCAACAAAATAAAGCGTATAAGCAGCAAAACACGGTGTCAAATTAATGTGAAGACTTTGGGCAGGCATTTAAATATGACTGTGATACCTTAATATTCAAATGAGGAGGTTTTCATTTTAAAGAAAACCTACTTTTTTCTTCACTGGCCTTCAAATACCTATTGATCCACAATGGGAAAAGTTATACAAATTATATGAAAGAGACATTATGTACCTGTAACAAGTGTTTGAAGTGCCCTCTGTCCTGTTAATGCAGAGTGAGAAACAAAAGACTAAGGCAACCCTGAAACACTGAACAGGCTGATTAGACAGAATTGAGGTGTCTGATTTATTACCTTTTACTAGTACTAGCAACTCAATTCACAAGTGGGTAAGTGAAAGCCAAGAAACTACTGCACTTAAAGAGAGAGCGTTCAGGGCTAATGAAGCCTGACCTAAATAGGAGCAAAGCTATGCATAATTAAATGTTTCTGGTATGACATTTCCTTGCAGAAGGCTTCCCTGACTTCAAAACAAAGAGTATCTAAACCTTGGCAGTACAGAAAAAAAATGACCGCAGACACCTGAGCGTTCGGCAAAAAAGTTACTGAAGGACAACAGATTACACGAGGCCCCCAAAATGTCAAACATCCATTGTACCCAACCTTGCTGGAGTTTCTTCTATATAACAGATGCCAAAGCCATCTGCTCTGACGCAGAGACATGCTTCTCAGCTGAGCCACCTTTTGAACCCCGCCGACGGACAGACTGAACCGCACAGGCACGGCTCAGCATCTTCACACGCGCAGCTGAGCATCTTCGCACGCACAGCAAGTTTGCCAACACGGGTGTCAGACTCCAGCCCAGCCTCAGTGGTCCTGACACCCCGTTCAGTGACCTCCACCAGTAAGAGCTGCTCCAACAGCTGGGCTGCCAAAGCGAGGGGCTACCTCCGCCGCATCGACCTTTGTTGAGGAGCAAAGCGGCTTATTCCGAGCAATTCTAGGCAGGACTGTTACTTACTGCTGGCAGCAAGACTAGTTGGGTATCAGAGATCATCTAATTCGCATTAACGCTCTGCCATCAAGGCTGCAGCTGAGCATTATGTGGCAAACCCTAGAACAGAAGGGATGACTGCTTCATGAAAGCTGTAGCGTTTGCTTGTTGAGGCAGAACGATCACCTCTCGGCATTTGCATAGCCCAAAATCCTACCTGAGGCAGAGATGCTGTTTGTTAGGTTCCAGAATCTCCTTTTCAGAGATTTGTTTGAAGCCATCCAACCCTCTGACCCAGGAGGGTTCCTCTGCACGCATGTCAAAGTGGTTTACTGCTTTTAAGGCTAAAAGTGATTACCTACACTGCCACGAAGTAAAACAAATTACTACTTCAGCCTGAAAAACCTCAGCATGTTCAGAGTGCCACGCTACAGGATGGTGTTCCCTCATCAACTGTATTTGGGATTCATATACGTATTTTTATTTATCATTATGGCTAGCGTAGTCTGATTAAACAGTTTCTGTGCATTTATTCACACCACGACAGACAAAAATCAGGGCCCTACCTTTTCATCCCAGAGAGTAGTCTCTCCAGATGAAAAAGTAAGATTGCAGGAAGGGAAACGCGTCCCCCTAAGGTGACGGAAACAAGTGACGCAACGTCACTGCTTCACCACCTCCAGCACACAAATGTCGGCTTTCCAAGGGGTTCAAGTGTTCCCCATCAAGAGTTCATGACCAGTGACAGAGTCACAAAGCAAGGAAAACTGGAACTAAGGCAACAGCAGACAGGACAGTACGAAGCATGAAGATATAGAGGGATATTAATCCTAGAGCGCAAGGGATTAGAAATAAAGCTTGGATGTTACAGAGGTTGGCAGGGGAAGTACAGGCTGATCTGTGAGGATTTGGGGATGTTCCTTGTGCCCACTTCCCAAGAAAAAGCCTTCTGAACTTGTAGGTCTAGAATTAAACCCCACAGCAGCCAGGAAGAAAAGCATTCTGCCAAAGGGTTGTAAATAATGGATTGTAAAGAAGTAGCAGTTGTCCAACACCCAATATTGGAAGAGAGTACAAGGTATAGAACATATACACCTGTTCAGCCTTATTTAATGAACTCTGCACCCAATTTTTACTGTAAAAAGTTTTAAATCCACTGATCTAAAGCTACAAATCCTTTCTCAGAAAAGATTCATTATTCCTTAAATAACAATTGGAATGCTTTTTGTTTTCACAATCCCTAAAATATTTCCACCACAAAAACCATGAAACCAGTTTAGAAAAATATCTGTAAAACATACACTGCATCATATATCATATAAATATGTACATTACATTGGTATTTGACAAAAACTCTTCTGGAAAAGTTTTGAATCAGAGTAATGAATGGGGCTACCTCAACTCAAGAGCCTGATCTTTCCACAATCTACTCGAGTCCTTGGGTAAACTCACACATCCAGAGGAACTTCACAGATATTCAACTTTTCCTTTATGAAGTTATTTTCTATTATTTCCAGAAAAAAAATCAGTTCTTGAGGAAGACTCCTGTCTGTTACATGCATCACAGAATGACACAGCAATACCCTGAACTCAGCAGTATCTGCTGCTACAGTACAATCCTGCTAAGATACAACAATAAATAACCAAGATATTTTTAACCAAGGAAACTAGCGTTAGACCACCCCAGTAACCGTCCAGATCATAACTGAGTGATATGTCAAGATATTTAACATGGGCTGTCTCTTGCACAAGACTGCAAACATTCTGTTTTGACTTACAGTTTGTTTATTATAAACCAGCATTTATTTATTATAAACTAGAGTCAGGTTTTGTGACAAAACACCAAACAGTAAGATTTGAGAAAGCTTTGAGGGGGAGGGATGAGTTGGGAAGAACACTTTATGAGCTATTAGAAGTTTCACAATCCAGCTTTCCAAGGCCAGCTTTTCATTTGGAACAAAATAAGAGCAGCTGCCCATGCTGAAGCGAGGTCAGCATTGTTCCTGCCTGCCTCCCACCTGGACCACCAAGGCACTGCCTTATTGCTGACCTTCAGCAGTGGAATATTCTTTGGTGGGCTGAAGCAGAGAGAAAATGGCATGGAAAACCAAATGCTAGCATAAAAAAAACAGGAAGAAGGAAAAATGTCTGCACATCTTACACAGTAGTCCATTGTCTGAAGTTTATATAATGACATTTACTATGAAGAAAATTCAAAACTCGTAAAGTTTGGAGATATAAAGTACAGTGCCATCAAATGTGCAAACTGACCCATGAACACTGAAGATTTTTGACAACTCATGCACTTTTTTTTTTGCATTCATGCAGTACAGAGAAAAAGTTTTGCTTCAATAACACTCAAGCACTCTAAAACCTCAAGCACAAAAAAAAAAAAAGCACCTCTCCCTCACTTTCTCTCAACCACACGATCTCCTTAATTACCTCTTCTGGAACTGTGGACTGAGGAGGGGAGGGCATGTTAAACAGATGCACAGTCAAAATACAACGAAGGAAAGCTTCGAGAGAGGTTGGTTGGTTACTTGTGTGATCGGCTTACATTCACCCCATACATTGAGGGACTCCATGCAGAACTACCCGAAGACCCAGTTTTGGGGGGAAAAAAGAAAAATCTCCTAGAGTCCACACTTCAGCCAAGGACTGAAGGACAGCTTTTTCCAAGTACAGCATCTAGATATCCCAGCGACAGTGTTGTGTAACTAAGGCCAATCTGAGGAGCTGAACCATTCTGCAGGAATGGTTTATAACACCACGGAAGTTCCAGGGTTTGTTTGGTTGGTTTTTTCCTAATTCACCTGCTTGAGAACAAAATCCCTCCCTGAATCTGAGCAATACTGTTTGAGACATGAATTATCCAAGCCGCAAACTGGGAGTGCTTCATCATCTAAGCCTCCAATCAGTTGAGAAATCTGGGAGGAGAAGCAGAATTGTGCAGCTACAGGTAACTACACAACAGACCCCAGAATCAAAGTGTCTTCAGCTACACAGAATCATTGAATGGTTTGGGTTGGAAGGACCTTAAAGATCATCCAGTCACACCCCCCTGCCATGGGCAGGGCCACCCTTCACTAGACCAGGGTGCTCCAAGCCTCATCCAGCCTGGCCTTGGACACTTCCAGGGATGGGGCATCCACAGCTTCTCTGGGCATGGCATTTCATACCTGCCACAGCTCACTGAAAGACCAGTTTGGGGAGTGAAGGGGCAGGTGGGATTTGGGAGTAGGACTG
>NW_010249469.1:15897-25300 GCF_000690775.1 Eurypyga helias
TCCTCTGGCCTCGCTCCAACAGCTCCGTGTCCTTCTGCTGTTGGGGGCCACAGAACTGGACATAGAACTGCAGGGGGGGGGTCTCCCCCGAGCAGAGGGGGAGAACCACCTCCCTCGCCCTGCTGGCCACGCTGCTCTGGATCCAGCCCGGGATACGGTTGGCTTTCTGGGCTGCCAGCACACACGGCCGGCTCATGTCCATCTTTTCATCCCCCAGCATCCCCAAGCCCTTCTCCTCAGGGCTGCATGGTAAGCATGAAAGAAAATTAAATAAAAATCAACTCTATGTTTGCTTCCCTTTTCCTTACCCTGGTTTAGGGCAAAAGAGAGAAGAGTATGCCTCAGTATCTTAAACCTAGAAAACAGGAATGGTTCCCAGGGAACCACTTTCTCTGAAACCACAAGAGTGGTAGTTGTCAACATCCAAGGCTGAGCGCGCAATACTTCTGGATGATCCCAGTCCAAGACAGATCACTGTTAAGCCATTAGTCTCATTCTCATGAGCAATCAGTCAAATGCCAGGTCAGAAGTCACCGGAGCAAGAGATCCAGGGGGAATATGCAAATATGACCTCAATGCACCAAATCCCCAGTTTTTCAGCTTGACAGGGACAGATACCCCTCTGTGCTTGCTGGTATCAGAAAGCAGAGGCGAAAGCATCCATCACTCCCTGACTGTGGTAAATGCAGTGTCAGAGAGATTTCTCCGAGCTCACGCTGATCCGGAGCTGGAGGAAAACAGGACTGTACAACCAAGCAAGCTGGCAGTGCTGGGCCTTTAATGAGCTTCCCCAAGTCAAAGCGACAGGTATCTGCTGTTACTGAAATTAAAAGGCCAAAGTACCTATTACCACATGCATTATCTCACACCAGGCATCTCCAGAGTCCAGAACTTCCTGAAGTACTGGCAGAGTCACTATGGACAAGAGACATATGCAGAATTTAAAGACAAGTCTGTACACAACACACGCAGTCTGGCATGGAGGTCACCTAAGTACAAGCTCTGATGTAGACCCAATGGCTAGACAAGCTTGTTTTCATGGAAGGACAGCTCATGAGATGATCAAAAAAAAGAAAGATAATGATCTTGTAGAAGCAAACCCAGAGTGCTAAAGAATTCTGAATTGCTTTTATGACTGCCAAGCACAGATAACCAATTTTCTGCAGGCAGTACTAAAGAGCGTGGAGCATTCAATGAATGAAGCATCACCATAAGCACTTTGCTGGGGATACATCCCTTTGAAAGATATTATCCTGATAAAGTGGACCCTGGTTTTTCAACATCTTAAAATCTTTGTGACTTCTTGGGTGTTGAGTAGGAGCAAAACAGCAGGATCCCAAAACAAAGCATTCCTGAATCTAAAAGAAAGCATAAACATATCTCAGACAAGACACAGTGGAAAGGAATCATTTAGACTCACAAGTCAGTCGCCTCTCTAGTATTTCACTTAGTGAACAGATAAAATTACTCATTTTACAGATGTAATCCTAAGACTCTCAAAAGAGAAGTATTTAGATTTTGTTCTTTCCATTAACAAAATCTCAGAGCACTCTGGAAAATAAGTATTTTCTAATTTGTAAAACAGGAAAAGCAGCTGTTTGTTTCTTTGAAAAGTTACTGTTGGCCCATGAAGCTTGAATTACTTTCTGTGTTTTCAAAATAATTGCCCCTCTCAAAGCCTCAGAGCATAGGAGTCTCATCTAGTCTTTGATGCAGTTCCAACTTCTTTGTTCCAAGAAAGCTATTCCATATTGCGTGACTGAGCATATGCTACCTGATTTTTCCAAAACACCACATTCCATCCATTTAAGACAACTTTGTTTGGACATTACAGTTTGAGGTAACAGGAAAAGCACATACATCAGTAGTTGCATGTTGTTCTTGTCAACACACTTTGTTTTGAGCATGAAACGACCTATATACATATCATTAGCAACAAATACTCCAAGAACCTTCAGTTTCATGGAAAGAGGGTGTAACACCAGAGTAAGATGCACGCTGTCTTACGTCTCTTAGTAGCAGAACATTTGTCTTTGGTTCTGTGGTACAAGTGTCAGGCAAGGCCAGGCTCTGTGCCATCTATGCTAGAAAACTACATCCCGTACAGACTCAAATCCAACTGTGTCTCTCTTCAGGGGCTTTGCAGTTCAAAACTAACATGAATAGCACGCTTCAGACTTGTGTGAAGTCCCTCCATGACAGAGGTGATGAAACATGTTTCCAAAGCAGTAGGTAGGAACTCCTGTATTGTAGATGCTAACAGTCCTACACTCCTCCAACAGTTGTATACGAGCTCCTGTAGTCATCAGCTCTTTGTTCATAGCTGTGCTGCTGCACAGCCCACCCAAACACCCGGAACACAACAGCAGAAGGGACCCACGCTGGAGAAGTTAGAGAAGAAAACTGCAGCCCGTGGGAAGGACACAGGTTGGAGAAGTGGGTGGAGGACCATCTCCCACGGGAGAAACACCACGCTGGAGCAGGGTCAGAGTGTGAGGACCCTCCCCTGAGGAGGAAGGAGCAGCAGAGACAGCGTGTGATCAACTGACCACAACCCCCATACTCCATCTCCCTGTGCTGCTTGGAGGGAGGAGGGAGAGCAATGGGGAGCAAAGCTGAGCCCAGGAAGAAGGTACAGGCAGGGGAAGGGGTTTTAAGATTTGGGTTTGTCTCTCATTATCCTACTCCGCTCTGACTGGTAACTAATTACATTGATTTTTCTTCCCCAAGTCAAATCTGCTTTGCCTGTGACCATGCTGGGTGAGTGATCCCTTCATCCTTGTCTCAACCCACCAGCCTTTCCTCCTGTTTCTCCTCCCCATCCCACTGGGGGAGTAGTGAGTGAGTGGCTGTGTGGGGCTTAGCTGCCAGCGAGGCCTAAAACACAACACCATGCAGCTTCATTTGATCCAAAACCAGCTGGGGTTTTCTCCTAACTTTTCACGAGCTCAGCCCAGCCCTCAGGAGACATGCACTTCTAAGCCCAGATCCATTCCAGCCAACGGAGTGTCCGAATAGATGTGTAACAGGGTAGAGCTTCACCACTACAGTAGGTGGTCCAAAATTTCCACTCTAAACGCTGAGGACTGGTGGGAAGCATGCAGAAACCAATCAAACTGGAACAAGCTAGTTTTGAACAAGTTGTGCTACATGAAGCTGAAGTAGTGAAATTATCTTTCAGTGAAACAAGTGGCTCTGCTGCCTGCAGTACGAATCCTATTTGTCGCTTTTCCAGTGGCACAAACAATTGAGGACATTCCCTGATGGGCAGCAAAGGTTTGCAGTGTCTGACTTTACACTCCAGCATTGAACCTTGACTCTCCATTTCCACCAGATTTACCTCCCCCAGGTTATTTCTGACAGGGTAAAGGAAGTTGCAAACCGCGATGGGTTACACAGCCTGGCTCCCCGCAGGAATTGGAGACATATGGGGAATGCTCCTGAGCCCTGGTGATAACTGCACCTTCCTCTGCTTTCAAGGGGTACCCAAATTCAAGCAGAATCTGCTCTGAGTATTGATTTACAGCAGATGTAGTTTAAACAGAGTTTACGAGGAAGGCATTTTTTGATCTTGGCTCTACCCTCTGAAGGAAGAGCATGAAAACAAAAGCAATGTTAAGTCATAAAAAATAATGGTTGTAGTCCTCAGCAATTTTTAATTCCCCTTCCTTCACTAAACATCTGGGTTTTGTTAGAAAACATTGTAAAGTGATTTTCCAAAACCTCTGACACGCATTCTGCTCAATGGTCCCAAAAAGCTCAGGAAGGAAAGCTTCAGAGTAACAGTTGTCATTTATTAAGCCCTACTAATGAAATCGGTGTAACCATTTTTTTCTGTCTAAGCATTCCCTACTTTTTGCAAGGGGACAGGGACTTTGCATGTTTAAGATGATGCTCATTTAATAGAAGAAAAGGACAGCCTACACCGAGAAAACTGCTCTAGCCTGACGAGCCAAGAAAAGGCTGCATCTGCACAACTCTGGACTCAAGATACCCATGCAATTAAGTTACTTCAGAACAAATTAGTGCTCCGTGAACTGACTATACCATAAACAAACCCAATAGGAAAGAGACACCACTGACACAGTACCCTCCTGACAGCAGCTGAGCTCTACAGCTCTCATCCAGAATGAGCACCAAAAAACCCATCAGGGCCAAAAGGATTTCTCGTCTTTTTACTAAAAATTCAAAGTATGTCAAAGCAGATGCAGTATCTACAGTAGATAACTAATCACAAGAAGCCTACACTTTCATTTTCTCTCGTCACTCAAAGCACAAATTGCAGCTCTGTCCCCAACCTAATAATTATTCGTATGGCTGCAGTTTGTTCCTCTCCAGTAGCAGCATGAAACTTGATGTGAGCTGCAGGGACCCTGCCAGCGACTATACAAGCTGCTGTTGTGATCGCACAAAGCAGAAGCCAACTCCGCAGGTAACTGGACTTGAAGCCGGAAAGCTCTTCCCCAGTCAGCTTGAAATAGTGATTTCATAGGGGAGAAAATAGGTTGTCTTTATCTACCGCAGGTTACCGAAGGAAAGACTTTGATCCCAGGACTGCCATAATGAATACCAAGTCACACCACCATAAAAAGGTATTAAAGGTGGGGGATTTTGTACTCTGCAGCAATTCAAAAGACATTTGCAATCTTCCCTCGAGTCAGTATTAAGAATACAAGCACTTGGGTATCAGAGCACAACATTCACTTGTTAGAAAGGAGCTGTCGGCCGGGGTTAAGCGACAACACTAATTATGCCCACTCACTCAATACTTTGTGTGGTATTTGAGACCTTCCAGTCTGTTACAATAGAATTTATTCATGCTTCCAGAGTAGTCCCAGGGAATCCTGGAAGGCTGATGTCAACAACTCATGCTTCCTAACACCATACGTCAAGTAACTCAAATGCATGTGAAGCTCCTCCGACGTTTTTCTAACTTTCACACTCACGGAAGTAATTCCCAAAGAAAGAAATCTAAATGCATACATACCCAGAGTCACAGGGGATGACATGACTTGGGGTTACTGGTGATACCCAACACCCATTGTTGGTGCCAGCTGCCAGCACCTCCCTCGTATAGAGCTGGGGGAGTGCTCTCCCACAGTGCCACAGAAAACTCCCCCAACTAACAGCCTCCAACAAGGAGTCAGTGGTGGCTGTGAAGAAGAAAAAGGAATGAAGATCCACCCATGTTTGTAGAGGGGGAAAGTGTTAACCTGATGGCCCACTAAGACAACAGCTTGGGCATGTAGAGAGATGAATGTCTTTGCTTGGCAGAAATTGGGATCATACTGTTTTATTTAGACAGGTCATATTATTCAGCTACTTAAGATCTATAAGAGAGATACACCGTCCTCAAATATTACTCTACAGAGAGATTAAGCTGGTTTTGGTTAGATGCACCTCTTCCCCTGTATACCTCAGGCCAAAACACACAAACGCCCAAAACGCAAGAAAATCCTTAAACACACTCCTATTGCCGCACACACACCCCCACATACACCCCAAACCCTAGTAAGCTCCAGTTTAGCATCCCATCATTCCCAGGTGATTATTGTGAAAACTTGCATCCACCTCTTACTTGAAGTTCAGCACTCACTGGAAAATTTCTGCACAAGAAATTAACAGTTGGACTTTCTGGAGGTCTTTTCCAACCAAAAAGATTCTATGATTCTACGTAAACCCTGTAATCACCTCAGACACCAGCAGACCTAGACTCGAATCCCACAGCATTAACTATTGTGCATGAAAGCAAGAGTTAAGACAACTCAACCAAACAAAATAAACATTACAACTAACTTTTGATTTTGTTCAATAGCTTGAAAATAAAAGGCAGCAATCCTAGCTATATCAGGATGTTGACATTACTAAACTTACACCTAGGAGTTTGCTAATCAGAGGAAAGTTTTCACAGGTTATATGATCATGACTGACCACAGTCATAGTCTTCATCAAGAGACTCAAGTCAGTGCAAGGAGTGGCCTCTCCTGTGACTTTATTTTGAAAAAAACTCTCTAGTTTAGCAAAGGGATTATTAAAATCTTCAGTAAGGTTCATGCACAGTTAATGAACAGTCTCACACTCCTACTCCAGACATGTACACATAAACAAGAGACAGCATAAGAGTTTCATGCTTCCTTTCTTAGCAATCAGTATCAGTTTTGACAGTGCTGGAAAAAGCCTGTCTCAAACAAACAGTCTGAGTTGTGTAAAACACAGGACACGAGAAAATTCCCTGAAGAGTGCCCAAGCGCAGAGTTAATAAAATAGGTTTTAAAGTCGAGCACGTAATGTTGAAGAGATGCACGCATATTTTATCAATACACTGAAAAAAACCCGAGACTTAATACCCCATGCAGTGCTTCCCTCTCCCCCCCATGGAGCCATACAGGAGGCCAAACAATTCTACATTTTCTTCAGCACCTCCAGAAGGCAGAGTAGCAAAAAACAAGCACTCCACTGGAAAAAACAAAAAGGCCCTGATTCATATGCAATTAGCTCAGCTAAATTTACTACCATTGCTACTCCAGCTGTCCTTGACACCTGCATAGCAGGGACAATGGAACATGACAAGCATCCTCTTACCATCTATTGGAGTTTTCAGGCTGACACTAACTCAGAATTGGTGACGGTTACAGTTTTTGAGCTGCTGCATTAATGGAAATAGCACAAACCCAGCTATGCACCTTTTTCAAGCATCAATGCCACAACAGTGACAAAACAAATGGAGACAGTCGGTGCTTCACCTACCTCTGCTAAATCCACCACCCTAAATGCATCAGTACTCTGAAAATAACGTTTCTTTCTATTCAAAGATTCTGTTTACACAGTGACAGACAAGCAAAGCAAAACAGAACTGGTATCTGAAAAGTTAGAGGGCAGGTTGTAAAGGGAGAGGACTTGTCAACAGCCTGTGCAGCCCAAGTTCCCACTGTTTCACCTTCCTTAGATAAGAGCAGAAGAAAACTTTTGAGGTCAAGTTGCACATTATTTTTGAAGAACAAAGCAGTTCACTCTTTTCTTCTCTGTTAGCCTATGTTTCTGGAATCTTTTACCAAAGTTCTATGCAGAAGTCATTCCTAATAACACACATTTAGGCTTTACTAAAACAGAGCCCAACAAAAGCATCTTGAAAGGCAAACATCCTTCCTGTGCATCCGAAAGAGCAGTAACTGAAATCCATGGCATCACTGTTCTGAAATCCATCAGCCTTACCCCAGACAACGGTATAAATACACAAAAGCTCTTTAATAAGGGTTCAGAGAAAGTGCAAGAGAACACCAACCACCTGACTTATCCACCTGAATCCAAATCCTCAAAAGGAGGGGCTTTAAGGTCACAGACTCTATGCTACCTTTATAACAGCACTAATTTGTACAGCACACGCTTTATCTGCACTATAATAACAGAGATGAACATTAACCAGATACCTTGTGCTGTCTGCCAGGTGATTAAATATTTTGCAACTCAAATGCTGTAATACCATCTGCAGTCCAAACGCTTAACGTTATCCAGTGAGAAATCTCCAATGTGTGTATTTCCATCAGTTATGTAAACCGCTTTTTTCACTCGTTACATTTTAAGCAACCAGAGATACCAACACACAAGCATACTACAGGCATTCTATTTTAAGGGTTGATTTCATCAGAAGTTTTAACTCAAATGCTTTTGTTTTGAGAACAGGAACACTGAAAAATATTTGCAGAAGCATTTAATCCCAAAGACTACATATTCATCTGTACTAGGCAGGCCCTATACAAGCTTTAAAAAATAAAGCAGCTCTGATACTGTATTATTTTTATAAGTTCAGGTGTATTCTGTGTATGGTATGTATTATAAAACAATCCTATGCTATGTATTAAACCATATTCTTCTCTTGGTCTAAGTTATTTACAGAATCACAGAATGGTTCGGGTTAGAAGGGACCTTAAAGACAACGCCCCTACCATGGGCAGGGACACCTTCCACTAGACCAGGGTGCTCATAGCCCCATCAAACCTGCCCTTAAACGTTTCTAGGGAGGGGATATTGACCATCTCTCTAGGTAACATGTGCCAGGGTTTCACCACCCTCATCGGGAAGAATTCCTGCCTTACATCTAACCTGAATCTCCCCTCTTTCAGTTTAAACCCATTACGCCTTGTCCTGTCAATACCTGCTTTCCCCCTCCAGCTTTTTTGTAGCCCCCCCCCAGGCACTGGAAGGGGCTCTAAGGTCTCCCCGGAGCCTTCCCTTCTCCAGGCTGAACCCCCCAACTCTCCCAGCCTGTCCCCATGGCAGAGGGGCTCCAGCCATTGAAGCATCTCCGTGGCCTCCTCTGGACTCACTCCAACAGGTCCGTGCCTTTCCAACAGCTCTGGACTGAGGAGTCCAGAGCTGGACGCCCCAGTATATATTTTGGTAAAACTGATGTATGCCTCTTATAAACCATCTAATTCTGTGTCACCACAGAACTCCCCCTCCAGTCTGTCCAGAACTCTATAAAACTTATCGCTTCTAGGGGAAAGTGTTTGAGAGAAGAGAGAGAATGACTTTCTGCAGCTTGAAATCTGTTCTACCCGCAGAATTTTAACCCAGTAATATATGTTAATATATTACTATGTCAATGTATTTATTGCTTTTCCTCCTTCACCTACATTAGACTTCAAGAGAAAACATATGATATCATTTTTAGCAACAAAACTGAAAGGCCCAGAGGGATCACTAATTTTTTTGTTCTGTGTGAGTTACCTTCCTGAAGCGGAAAGAGACACACCAATCTTACAATCCAGTGAGAAAGAAACGAAACTATGTATTTGCATCACATGACCACTCCATGGCTCAGATAAAACTGTCAGCATTGACAGTCAGCTGCCTGAACAGGGGCAGAAAGGTCAGATTATTTCATACCTGAGGTTAAAGACTATTTAAAATAGATAAGTGGATTAAAATTACAGATATATACCCCTAGAAAGAAAATCCACCTGCAGGTTTTTCATTAAAACAAATATATCTGACTACCACAGAACAAACTGCCACAGCATAGTAAATCAGTAGTAGTGAGAGAGTTGTTCTCCACCCAGGACCATCACAAGAAACAGGATTTGCCCCACTGTCACATACCTTTGACGCCTGGGGAGTAGAAATCACGTGAACAGTGCTGGGCTTAACTCCATTTGCCTTTGGTCGCTTATAAAGAGCAAATCTGCTTTTCCTGCGCCCTCTGTCACCATTAGGGAGGGATCCATTATACCTAAAAATAAACAAAAAGAGTTTGGCGTAAAAACCCACCGAACTGGAATACAGAAGAGGAAAGCAGCAATTTGGTCATGGTGTCCCAACATCCAACGCATGGTCAAAACCAATGAAAGTAACACAGCCATGGTAAATTGTTTCCTGAATTAAGAGCACTCAAACATTCTTTCCC
>NW_010249469.1:25331-28472 GCF_000690775.1 Eurypyga helias
CAGCTAAAATTTCATTAATAGAGTCATCAACTACAAAGTAAATACCGAGTTGTTCGGCCACAGAAATACTTCTTCACCTCTAGAATTAAAGGAATTTGGAAGAACAAAATCCTAAATCTCCTCTGTAAATTCAGCACATGGGTAGTTTTAAAAATATCTGTACCCTATCACCGCTCCTTCTCAAACCTCATGCAGGAATAGAGAAGACAAAAGGAAGAACAGGGGCGATCTGGAAAAACAAAGTAATTTAGGGACAAGTCAAACTAAGTGAATGGGAATTTTACATATCTCGCATAGGGGTTTTTCAGGTTTTTTTTTTTTCCTTTCCTTTTTTAAAACCTCTAATCCTAAAGGCTTCATCTATTATTAAGGAAAGAGGATGCAAGTGGTTTTAATTTATGTGAACACATCTGAAGTCTCGCTAATGACTTCCTTTATCAGGTGTAACACAGTAGCCTTCTACAGTTCTTTCATCTCTCGCTGAGGACAGAGACCCAACAGATTAATTATTCAGAGAAGTCTTAAGCCTCAAGGGGACACAGCTCCTTCCCTGGGGAAGGAATCGACTGGAAATTTCTTTGCAATGCGTAAGCATTGAATTCACTGCCACCCCAAAGATTTAGGACAAGTAGATGCTTCTCATCAAAGCGCCATCACCTATAACAATCTTGGTAACTCCCAGCTGAGCTAGGGAGATCTCTCAGGGCTTTACTGCCTAGAAGCCTCCTCCTCTCCTGATCCTCAGAGATTTCAGACTTTTGCCTGAAGAACTACAGATGTTATTCCACTTCGAAATCTCATTTGTCTTACTGGTGAGGTCTATTCTATACTGAATGCACGTACCCCTCTCCTACAGTCCTTACGATGAAAAGCTAACATCGCACTCGGGAAGAGAACCTGAAGAAGAGAAGCAAGCAGAAGATTTAAAGGCGACTAACTCCCTGCAAAGCACAAGAGGTTAAAAATTTAGATCAACTCATTGTCTGTTTAGAGATGCGCTTAGTAGTAGTTCAGCTCTACATCCACCACACCACCTGCAGATTAAAATAATTTGTTTGTAGCCCTGCAGAAGGCTAACGCTCACCCGCTGCTCGGGCTGTAAAAGCAGTTCTATGGCAATCGCTGACTAGGAAAAGCCAAGCAGTAACCCAGAATATTTCTCTTTTTCATAGTTACATATAGGGAGCGCAATGGTAACTGGCTTGTGTAACAAGAGAATGCACTTGGAGAGCCCGTGCAAGTGAGAAACGGGTAGCGGAATAAAGCAAGCGGTCCCATTGTTAAGGCTCAGGAGCACTGCCATGCAGAAGGCTGCTTACTTCAGGCAAGGATCTCCTGGTGTCACCCCGGAAAACAGCTTAAAGCTTCACGTGCACAGTGTCTCAATACCAGAGATCTGAATTGCAAGACTGCCAAGTGTTTGTGAGCACAAGCAAGAACAGATTTAGGATTGAAATAATCTCAACATTTAAATACTCCGGAACATAAAACCAGATTTTAAAAAACCAACATTTAATACATGATGCTAGAGACATGTAAATTAAGAGCTGGGCTACAACTGAACTTGTTCTCTCACTCCCATTTTCATGAGGGAAGACTACTGTATCATTCTGACATATTAAAGAGATTCCCCAACACAGCAGAACAACAGGAGTAAATCACTATTATTTCATGCCAGGCTTACTCGTATCTTGGAAACCTGTTATTAACCCTGCACAAGAGAAGAGTAGCACTGAGTTAACACAGCAGATCCTCATCACAGGAGACCAATTCCTAGAAAGATGTATCAATACGATTCAGAGGCAACTTAAATACCAGCCCTTGAAATGGATTCTCCAGCTTGAATCTTCCTAGATATATACACACATGCTTGCTTTCCAAAAGCACCATATTACCATGAATATGCCAGCAAGTTTTAACGTTCCTGAAGACAACATTCTTTCTACAAGTATTCTTCTCTGAGAAAGTAAAACTCCTTCAGAAATAATATGACTAGTATCATTGCTAGCTTTATACTGTCGTTAAAATTTGTTGTGTTTGTGGAAGTGTTGAACAGTACTGAATTCAAGTAGTTCCACTGAAAGTTCAAACCAGGCTAGTGTGGTTCTTCTGTTTGGTTTTTTCTCATGTTCACAAAACAATTGTAACTGGGAAAGGCTACTTGATTTAATTTCAGCTCTCTGTGGGATTTAATTATCTTAAAAAAAAAAAAAAGAAGCCACTCAAGGTTAAAAAGCCTTTTGGAAACTTTAAATAGGAAGGAAATAAAAGCAAAGTGAAAGTTGAATTCATTCATCCTGATTAGCACCGACAAGTTTTCACGAAGGTTTGCTTTGTGCCAATTTCTAGATTTTGTTTGCACAAAAGGGCAGGAATTGAGTGGTAGTTTTACTGTTGGTTATGCTTTAATTACAGACCTGCAAGTTTTATTTTGATCTGACACTGGTAAAAAGAGCTAGGACAATTATAAGGCGTACGCGTGTGTTTTACAGGATAAAAAAAAGCGAGTGTCAGAGAACTTGACTCCCTCCTCTCTGCAGCCAAAATGCAGCCGGGACTCTCAACCTGTTCATCACAAACCAGCCCTCCCCATGGCACCTGGGTCACACCTTCCCCAGCCACTACCTAAGCAATCTCTACACCAAATGAACCAGCACCAACTGCCTCCTCCCTGGCAGCAGCAGGACGGAACTGCAAAGGAAGAAGAGGGGGACAAGGATCATGGGTCACAAATTCCCCTTCAGCAAACACTGAGACTCCAAGCTTCCCCATAGTCAACAGGAGCTTCATAACCAGAAGGGAAGCTCCTTGTTGAATCCTCTCACAGCCCACCTTTGCAAGCATTGGCCCATTTCCCTTCTCCCTGCATCCTCCCAATAGCTCCAGAAGCCTGATGCATCTTGGGGAACGCACATTAGCATGTCAACTTTTTGCTTCACAAGGTGGCCAGCGCTACCAGAGACAATCTGCAGCTGGAACTCTCCATCCCACAAAAAAAACCTACAATACACTTTGTTTCCAACTAATACAACGAAGACACGAAATTGAATTTCGTAGAGACAGAATGGCCATTTCCGAGATGACCCCGCTCACATGCAGATCTACACTGCACTTCTGAAGTTCATAGAATCATGGAATGGT